>NC_086324.1:124329487-124631987 GCF_036172605.1 Pelobates fuscus
GGAGAAGACCCGGCGAGCTCTATCCAGCAGCTCCGCCGGGTCCTCTCGCGGGATTCTGAGCGTTGCCGCGGTTATCGCGGCAACGGTCAGATCTCGCAAGAGTGAACTCTAGCCTGCAGGCTAGAGTTCACTCTCACCACTGGACCACCAGGGAAGGAAGCACCCTCCATGGCAGCAGGCCCCTCCTCATGGTTGAACGGACTCCCCCCTCTCAGGATAAAGGTAAGAAGGGGGGAAGGGGGGGTCATTTAACATTTTATTTTATTAATAAAAAAATATATTTTAATTTAAATTAAAAAATACACTCACATAAACAGCACCCCAGACACACACACAGCACCCTCATACACACAAACAGCACCCCCAGACACACACACAGCACCCCCAGACACACACACAGCACCCAGACACACACACAGCAGCCCCAGACACACACACAGCACCCCCAGACACACACACATCACCCCCAGACACACACACACAACACCCCCAGACACACACAGCACCCCCAGACACACACACAGCACCCCCAGACACACACACAGCACCCAGACACACACAGCAACCCCAGACACACAGCGCATCCAGACACACAGTTCATCCAGACACACAGCGCATCCAGACACACAGCGCACCCCCAGACACACAGCGCACCCCCAGACACACAGCGCACCCCAAACACACACAGCGCACCCCAAACACACACAGCGCACCCAGACACACACAGCGCACCCAGACACACAGCGCACCCCCAGACACACAGCGCGACACCCAAACACACACAGCACCCAAATACCCTCAGTGAGTTAACAGACAAAGAAAATTAGAAACCTAGAATGTGACGGCAGATAAAAACACCCTCACACACAGCACCCCTCTTACAGACACACACACTGTGCCCCTCAAACATACAATACGTCCAAATATAATATACACACTACAGCACCCCTCACACTGCACCACTACACACATTACGCTCCAGATACACGCTAGATCCCTTACCCTATATGCACTCTTAATCCCCTACACACACACACACACACAATCTCCTATACACACTCTAGGTCCTTTACGCAGTAGATCTCCTACACACACACACACACACTGCACCACCTACACACACACTACATTCCTTATCAGCAAACACATACAACATTCTCTAAACACACCCTCTCTACAACCCCTACACACACTACGTCACCGACACACACACACACACACACACTACAGCCCGTATGCACACACTCGCTACATCCCCTATAACACTATGCCCCCTATACACACACTCTCTACAGCCCCTAGCCACACATTACACCACAAACACAAATGAAATTGACCTATTTACACAATACCACACCACACTCTACACACACGCAATCCCACAAGCAGGCTCCAAACATATGCACCATGCACTTTCCTGGCCCTTTTGTCCTCTGGTATCCCACTTGTGGAGACACCAGAGACAATTTAAAAGCAAACACAGCGCAAGCATGTTATTAAATTTGCTTGCGCTGTGCATAACAAATTCAGGGCCTTTTTCTAATGCCAGAGCTCTTCAGTGGGGCTCTGCGCATTAAACCAACATGCTCACTTTGCGAGGGGGCGTGCTTGTCATTAGTAATGACAAAACACACCCTCTCTGGCCCCGCCCCCTTCTTAGGGGGCCGCTCCGATTGAAAAATGCCCGGGCCTAATTTTTTTCCCAGTCCGGCCCTGCACCGAGGTGTTGGGGAAAATAAATCGACATGCAGAAGGCACACTCCTAAAACACTTCAGCTTGTTGAGGCACTTTAGGGGTTAACAGTGCCCCATGTTTGTGATTTATAAAAGTTCTGATTTCAAGAGAATTTGGCACTTTCATAAAGTGACATGGTTGCATTCTCCCACCTGCTTATCCTGATTGCTTTGTGGTCCAGCATCTTTATGAGGACAGTGAGTCGTTTGCTGTACATGCCTCTCAATGCTTATCTTTTGCCGGTGAGTTCTTCAGTACTCATTATCTCCCAGTGGGCAAAGAAAAGTTGTGGGGTGGGACTGTGTTGTGAGCTGGAATCCTGAGACCGAATATCTCCGCTGAAGTCCTCTGGAGCTGGAAGAAAGCGCTGTTTAGTGATTATAGCCCATTCCCCCAGTAACTGGACGACACACAGGGAGTCAACTGGTTTATTCAGCTCAAAGCTAAGCTTTTTATGCACAGATCCGCAGGAAGGGGTCTCCATTGAACATCACACAAACCCCTCCCAGGTGTCCCTGAGTCTGGGAGATAATTGAGTCAAAAGAAGGCTAACTCAATTATCTCTCAGTTACAGGAACGAATACAAAGAATACAAAATACTCCAAAAACATATCAAAATATTACAGGAACCCCACAAATCGTACATCCTCGAATAGCCCAGATCTGAGTGCCCAAATTGTCCAAATAGTGCTCAAATCCATTCGGTAGAACAAAATCGCCATTCAGGTAAAGTTTTGGCCGGCCATGAGGCGATAGCCCAGAATAGTTCCACAAGAAAAGGGTTGGCAGTCGGTCTATTTTCGGGGCTTCCTGCATGAACACCTAACACTGTTAGGGAGCGAATGTTCCCCCTGCTCGGTAGTTCCTCTCTCCCGAACGCTGTTCTCCTAACTTGTCTGGGAGAGGAACAAGCAGCAGGGAAAGCACTTGAACCAATTGTTCATTTGAAGTTAACGAGCCAGGGGTGGTCGGTGTTTGAAGGGCATAAAAGGGGGGACCGCACATGCTCCATTTGGGCCATGAACAAGGGGGTACGTCTCAATTCGGAAAATATCAAGATAGGTAAGGGCAACCAAAGGGAATAATACAGAGTGCGCCACAGACTGTCTCTCTGCTGGACTAGAAATAAGTCAACACTTTATTTCAGGGAAAATAATAATCTAGGGGCGGAGCCAGCTCTCGGCATGAACGGTCGCACACTTACTGCTCTCCGACGACCGGAGCCCAAAAAGGTCTGAAATTGACCGCAAAAGTCACTCCACCAGACAGCGGACAGCCTGCTAACACTCCCCCTTAGATGGGGAGGAAAACTAAAAAACCGCGGCCGGATCGCCCGCGGTTCACAGCCGATATCGGCGACTTACTGAGGAGGCCTCATGGTGCGGCGGCACCCAACATGGCGGACGACTATGAAGATTTTTCAGAGAGCTCAGATGACACATCCCTCATTGCCCTGAGACACTGGGCTACAAGGGATCTCCCAAACCTAAGCAACAGCCGATGGGCTCTCCAGTTACCACGGAGATACTTACCTCTCTCCTGACCGACCTACGCCAGTCGCTCTCCGCGGCTGGCGTAGGTCGGCTGATCTCTCGCGCACAACTCTGCAATGGTGCAAATCTCTCCGACCACTTACAGCGGCATTGACGGCTAAGGGAGTGAAGTATCGTTGGGGACCATCACACATACTCCTCTTCCAACACCAAGGCAAGGAATATAAAGCGACGGATGTCGCGGAGATGGACACTGTCTTGACAGATATGGGACTCCTGCCTTCTTCGACCACTACTACTTGGGATCCAGCCAAGATTATCCCATTTGTTCCAGCATCCAGGGGAACACCTGGAGTGAAGAACACCTGAACCGTGACTTTTGAGTTACTTATATTTAGCTTTTTGTTCTAATGTTCTCCCTCTTATCTACGCTACCGTAATGTAAATGTTTGCTTACAGGGCATAGGCCCCTATCTTTGTGTAACCCAGAGCTCCCTGCACACACATAGCAGGATTGCTATACGGCGGCTATTTACCGCTGAACCGGGCAGAACCCGGACTAGTTGGCTCCTTTTACTATCAAACCCCCCCAGCTCCACCCTAACTACTTTACAACGAGGTCACTAACTAGGAGCTGCACAAATACCTCATCAGGTTGCGCGTCAGCATCCTCTATTAACCCCCCTCACATACGACAATCTAGGCTATGCACAGCCCTCACCTTTCACAATGCCTTACGACCACCCACATGGTCTACAAATGGAATTTCCATATGCCCCACAACAAAGGCGTATCGACATGCTCCCTTCAAGTGCAGAGTCCCACTCCAACCTTGAGGAATGAGACACATAAGTGCACACCTTGCCTTCAAATATAGGCTTACTCCAGGCCATACGCACATACGCCGACACTAACCATACGGCCAGGACGGAAATTGCTCTTTTTCTATATTACCTTCTGTTGTTAACTTTCGTAAATGCTCTTTTATACCTTTTAAAAATTGTGCCGTTACTCAAAATGCCATACTATTGTTATACTCTATTGTCAAATAAGCTTGCTGTAGCTGTCGTGGCTATTCAAGCATGATGTTCATGCGTGCACAACAAAAATAAAGAATTAAAAAAATAAAAATAATAATAATAATCTACAATCTAATAATAATCGAAACTGGTAATGCAACAATAAAGCATTATACATTAATTTTTTTTAATTATTATTCCTAACCACCTTCATCACAATTGGTTAACGATGTCCCACTATGTCCTGGTGTGTCAAGTTTCATAAATAGTCAGGGTTATTCACTAAGTTGTGAATTCAAAGTGAATTCATATTGAATTTCAAATTTTAGTCCAAGGTAGCCTTTCTCAAAGCATTGCTTACTTAGAGAATTTTTCCAGTTTGGCTAATGTGGCCTTAAATTAGAAATTCACTTTGAATTCTCCCTTTATGTGTCATGAATGGGTTAAACATGTCCCTATACACCTGAGCCCGGTGTGTCTACACTATTAGTTGATAGGATTTCTGATAACAGTAAAAGCATTTGAAGTATTTCAATAAAGAAGCAGGTCAGATGTAAAACTGTTCCCAATAAAATTGATGTTCTCAATGGAAACTATTTTTGTCTTTCAGATGCGTTAGAGGACAGATGCCAAAAACTGACGTGCAAGTGTGACAAAGATATAGCAAGATGCCTGCGCAGTACTTCATATAATGCAAAGTATATACTTTATCCAAATTTCTTATGTGGATCGAGCACTCCGGCATGTAATATGTATAAGAAACCAAGGAAAACGAGCAAAGAAGACAGTTCTACTGAGTGAGAAAGCAAATGATGCACATGACTGTGAAATATATTTTCATACGATTGTGCATTCACAAGAAACTTTGAACAGTTGTGCTAATTGTTAAGAATTCTTTCCTTTCTGGAAAACCAACAGAAGTCTGGGGGTGTCTGTTAAAATTAAATACTGAGCTGTTTCTTCAATTAAAGATATCTTAATAAAAAAACATGTTTTGCTTGTGATTGTGACCGTCAGTAATATGAAGACTAACTTAGACAATTGTTGACAAAACTTTATTTTCCTAACCATATGAACTGGTCTCATAACTTCTTCACAGTGATTAAAGGGTTAATCCAAGCATCATGACCACTTCAGTGGCACATACACACACACTCAGATACACAGTAATACACAGATACACACACCCAGACACACACAGGCACATACACTCAGATACACAAAGTGACATACAGATACACATAGCGTAGCTGCATGCCGAACCCGGATGTAACTGCATATGGTAACAGAGAGAGACAGACGGAGACCGGCTGGATTCTACAGCGAGAGGACACTTGGACTGTAAATCATTTTGACTGCCAAGTCTTTGCATCTCCTCTATGTGCAGGGTGATTTTATTTTATACATTTTACATTGATTTTTGATCTACATTAAATTATTCTTCTCCAGAGGTTTGGCTGGCGGTGAGTGCATCTTTTAACCTCCACTACTTGGATCCAACGATCTCAAGGGTCTGATCCTCCCTGAGCCTGAGAGCCCGGAGTGGTACTATAACCACTCCAGAATTGTGAGTGAATTTCTCAAGAGCATTTACTCAGATTTTTTTTTTACTAGCTGTATTGCACTAGTTTGTGTTTATTCTGTATTTTAGATTATCTGACCATATCTACTAAAGAGTGCAAGTATATCCTCTATTTTTGCACGTTATATCAATTGCTATTTTGGTTCACAGTGTGTGTTTCTACAAGAGTTATCTACACACCCTGTATATTATCCTTGGGAGAAATCTGTATTATTACTTTATTTGCACTGACATTTTAAATATTTTCTGCGCACCCATATCTTTGATTTTTTTTTATACTAAATATCTTGCTAATTTTGTGGCAATAATGTTTATTTGGTTGTAGTAGAGCCGGAGCCCCTCTCAGACACGTCTGGTCCGTTGCTCGGCTAGCCACGCCCCTCCAACTTTTTTTTCAACTATATAAAAACAACAAAATTGGGGATGGGGGCCGGCGGGGTAATGACGTGACACGTGATTGCGCACACTCCCGCGGCCGAGAGGCTCTGGTGTGAGGAGGAGAAGCGGCGTCCAGCACATAAGAGCAGCAGAGTGCCGAGACTTAATGCTGCAGAACAATGAAGACACAAGCGGTATTCCGTCCGTTGTTTGCTGACTACTGAATGCCGAACTGCTCAAGGTATAATAGGGGAGCTTTTAAGCCATACACACTTGCTGCATATACTCCTGAGGCTATAAGGATTCTGGACTGCTGGGGATATTTATTGCTTAATGTCTAAATTATGTAATGGAGTTCTGAATTTTATTAAAGACACGGAGGCTCCTATTATGCTTCTCTTTCTTTAATTTTCCCTCAGCAGCGAAGAGAGAAATGAGTAAAAGCATATCATTAACATATATACATATTCAACATATTCAACAGTGCTACATAAGGGAACCTCCCCCTTTCAGTATATAAGGTGTAGCACTCTCTTCCTCTTCCTCTTTCTTCGCTGCTCCCTCAGACCAGCTAAGTACCTTCATTAACTATCTAATATTATTTGTCATTTCTGTCTACATTGACTGTCCCTGTTTTCTGCAGGGCTTGTTTCTGGTTATTCCTATTCTATATTCACTATTGTATTTCTACTATCCTTATTGGGGTGGGCTCAGGACCTTCTCTCTGGGCTGTTTGACCCCTTCTCCGGGTGCTCCTGGCATTCCCCCCACCCCCCACAGCTGTTTTCGGCACCCATAGACTCCCACCGGCAGCTTACCCCGGCGGGTTCTTTCTTCTCCGGTTCCACCGCGCGCACGTTCTGCGCATGCGCGGAACACGTGCGGCGGCCATTTTGTTGGTTTCTTGTCGCCGGCGGCCATTTTAAAGCCTCCTTACTCGGCGGTTTTGCTTCATTGCTCCGTGGAGGCTGCATGCTCCCTGCTCCTGCTCCTATACCGGGTATTTCTCTCCTACTCTGTCCTTGTGCTTGGGTTAAGCAATCCAGCACCTACCTCTGTCCTATACTTTGAGATATATCTTTATCTGTCATCATGCAGTCTGTCTGCGGTGATTTAACTTCTCACCCTGTTCCCCCTAGGGGTACCACAGGTTCTGACTCCAAGGCTGACTCTAACCTTATCGGCTCTGAGGAGTTCCAAAGCCTCCTGGACACCACTATGTCCAACTCCATTAACAGGGCCATCTCCTCTGCCATGGGAGCTATGTCCTCTAGCATCTCCCTATCCATCTCCCAGGCCCTTAAGCAGGCCCTCCCTGCCCAATCTAGGCCAGGACTCTCTCCCATTTCCCCTGAAGGGACTACCGCAGGGCGCAAGGCGCTTGGCAAGCGCAAACACACTGCTGACCCCCCCCCCCATATCCAGGTAAAGCCTGGTTTGACTGACTGTCAGGATCGGGACAGGGATCCAACACGCAGAGTACAAACAGGTGGTAGGTATGTATTAGAATGGCCGGACTTAACGTAAGGAGTAAGTAGAGAATGGTCTAGGAACAAGCCGAGGTCGAGGGAACGAGAGGACAGGTAAGCGAGAGACAAGCCGAGTCAAAGGGTAACAGAGATAAACAGGGTAGTACAAACAAGCCGGATCAGAACCAAAGAGACAACTAGAATACAAGAGCACTGAGTGACTAGACAGGCTAGAACCACGACAGGGCAATGAGCAGATGCCGAAAGCCTTACTTTATACCTTGATTCTAGAGGGTAATCACGCCCCCGACGAGTCCTGATTAGTGCTCGGGACTTGACTGACAGGTCGACCCGGGTTGGCGTCATGACGTCGACTACTGAGCGTCGCGTCATATAAGGAAGTGGATCCCTCGCGGTCGGCTTGTAAATGGCCGAGAGGACCGCGAGGAACGGAAGAAACAACCCCTCTGGGAGGATAAACGTCTAAGTCTCTCACCTCCTCTGAGGTAGAGACTACAGGTACCCTGACACTGACACGCCTCAGGCTGTCGATGATGGCGCGCAAAAAACGCGCAGTAGAGCTACTGGCCGGGCTACGGCGGCCAGAGAATGGAAACGGGCGCGTGCCCATAATTTATTGTCTGATTCAGACGGGGATGGGGAGGATGGGTCAGATGATCAGTTCTCGGACCCCTATGGGGACGAGATTTCAGGGGACGATGACCTCCCGGGAACACAATTCCCTTCCAGACCAACCCAGACCAAAGCCCTATCAGGGGCCCATGATACAGAGCCAACCCCTGACGCTAAAGATACCCTGGCGTTTGACCCAGACAACCTCAGACACCCTCGCTCCGCTGAATGGGAGCCTTCTGACCACATAGCCCAATACCTGGCCCTCAGAGTCCGTAAATCCCTCTCACAAGAGGGTCGTAACAAACTGAGGGCGGAATGCCCCCGCCCGATCATACCCGATGCAGTGGCAAAGACCCCTGAAGTTGACCCCCAGATTGTACAGTTCCTGGGCAAGACGGGTTGGAAACCCAAAAGGGCCTAGACTACTCTATGCGCAATTGTCAGGACAAATTCCTTGACACCCTGGGTCCAGTCACCAAACTGTATGAGTTGCTAGAAACGGCTCAGTCAAGTGGGGCTACAGTAGACTTTCACGTGGCGTTCGGATGGCTCCAACGCCTAATATGCATGATAGGCAACGCCAATACGGCTATGTCGACTGAACGCAGGAAGGCCATCCTGCTAAAGATTGAGCCCAAGCTCGCGAGCATGGCCTCCAATGAGCCCGGTGCCTCCGCAACAGGCCTTCTATTTGGTGAGTCCTTCGTAAAGGACCTAGGGCCATATGTCAAAACCTTCACGGCTTTGGACAAAGCCCAATCCTCCATCAAACGGGTATTTAACCCGAAGGTTTTTGGCGGGGCCGGTAGAGGTAGGAGCCGTCTACCCGGCCGCAACCACCGGGTCTTTTCCAGACCGGGTAGAGGCTCCTTCAACCAGCAGAGACCGACCCAGGAACGGTCCTTCACCCCGTTCTTCCCCTCACGAGGACGGACTTGGCATACCCGCGGCAGTCGAGGAACACCCACGGGAAAACGCCCTTATGGTGAGTACCATGTTTCCCCTTTCTTCCCATATACGTGTAGGGGGCAGACTGGCCCTGTTCTCTCAGGCCTGGACTCTGATCACGTCAGACAGTTGGGTGTTACAGACGGTAGGGGGTTACCACCTAGGGTTGACTGCTACCCCCATTCAGACCACTCCCCCACGGGCGATTCACATGCCGACTACACACATCGACCTCATCTCTGCAGAGATCAGAGAATTACAGACAAAGAGGGCCATAGAGGAGGTCCCTCTAGACACCCCAGGTTTCGTAAGCAACCTTTTTCTAGTGCCCAAAAATGGAGGTGGGGTTTGCCCGGTTATCAACCTACGGCCCCTAAATGCCTTCATCCAATACCGGCATTTCAAAATGGAAGGCATTCATTGCCTCAGAGACCTGCTCCTACCCGGAGACTGGATGGTCAAACTAGACTTGCAGGATGCTTACCTGACGATCCCGGTAGCGACAATACACAGGAACCTACTCCAGTTCGGCTGGGGAGACAAGAAGTGGCGGTTCACATGCCTGCCCTTTGATTCCCTCACAACAAATGGAATTCCTAGGATTCCGAATCGACTCCGTCCTACAAGTTCTCTGCCTCCCGGTGGAAAAGATGTCCAACATCAAAAAGGAAATAAGGAAACTTATGCACCGGCCAGAGCAACTGGCATGGGTCATTGGCCTGTTGGCAGCCTCTATACAGGCGATTTTCCCAGGCCCGCTACACTAAAGAGCATTACAGCGACTGAAAGCGACCTGCCTGCGAAGTGGCCACTCGTAAGAATCGCACTTTACCCTGGACATGGAATCCAGGGAGGAACTGAACTGGTGGCTAACCCACATGGAAGCATGGAATGGCCGGGCGATCTTCGGGTCCACCCCAGATCTGGTGATAGAATCGGACGCCAGCTTACATGGCTGGGGCGCACGCTGTGGCAATATATCCACAGGAGGCAGATGGTCCACGGAAGAGTCCTTCTTACACATAAACTCTCTGGAACTGCTGGCGGCCTCGTTCGCCATTCGCAGTCTCTCACCCAAAGGCATCTCATGCTCGATCCTGCTCAAACTGGACAATGTCTCGGCGGTGCGATACATAAACCATTTAGGGGGAACCAGGTCCCGCATCCTAGCGGTTTTGGCCAGAGACTTCTGGAATTACCGCTTACAGAACAGCCTGTCCGTTACCGCGGAACACATCCCAGGCCTGGACAACTACACCGCGGATTGGAACTCCCGCTACTTGAGGGACTCAGGAGATTGGAGACTGCTACCGAGCGTGTTCCGCAGGATCTCAGCCCTATGGGGACCTTTGAGCACGGACCTGTTTGCATCCAGACTCAACACACAACTACCGAGGTTCTGCAGCTGGCAACCGGAACCGGAGGCCATAGCGACAGACGCTTTCCTCCAAGATTGGTCCAAGGGCAGGGCTTATGCCTTCCCACCTTTCAATCTAATAGCCCGTTGTCTAGCGCACCTCTGACGCTTCAAGAGCTCGTTGGTCCTGATAACCCCATGCTGGAGATCTCAACCTTGGTTCCCACACCTACTGGAGATGGCGATAGACCACCCAAGGCTACTACCGGACCATCCATCTCTGCTGACCAACCCAGACGGGGAGAACCACTCCCTAGTGGAACAAGGCCTTCTCCGCCTCATGGCATGGCTCCTTTCCGGGGACCCTGGGAAATCACAGAGGTTTCGAGCACAACTATGCAACTCCTGGCAAAAGCATGGGCACCTGGTACACGGCACGCATACACTGCGGCATGGAGACAGTGGGCCAATTGGTGCCTGGAACGATCGTTGGATCCGGTATTAGCCCCTGTGAAGTCAGTGCTAGACTTCTTAACACACCTGTTCGAGTCAGGCAAAGCCTTCCGCACGGTCAATGTATTCCGCTCAGCCATATCAGCTGGACATGACCAGGTGGATGGGCTCCCACTGGGGCAAAATCCTCGAATCTGTCGCCTGCTCAAGGGAGTCCGCTTCTCACGTCTGTAACGGCTTACCTTTGTTGGGAGTCTGTAGCGCAGATATATGCTCACCCTTGCAATTAAACACAGGCCAAGGTGGTCAGGTAAGAACTCACCTGGCCTGTGAGTCTGTGCACGGGGGCTGTGCAGGTTAATGCTCCAAGTCACAGTACAGAAACGGATAAACCAGGAGAATAGTCGTGGGTAAGCCAGAGGTCAGTGGGTGCCAGAAATCAGGATAAGCAATTAGAGAGCCGAGGTCAGAGGATGCCAGAAGTCAGGGTACAACGAAATAACAATCCAAGGTCAGGAGCACACTGGAACACGAAACAGCAATACTTGAACCAGAGTCAATGAACTGACACTGCCCTCAGGGAGAGGCAGTGTCTTATACCTGGCTGATTGGTGATTAGCCACAGGTGTGCTGAGAATGTTGGAGCAGCCACAGAATAACGTCCAGCCCCCAGTGCTGGATACAAGGCAAGATTAACTTCAGGCAATTTCTAGAGCTGTATAGTGGCTCAGAGGCAAGAGAGCAGGTCCAGGATTGCAGAGTACCCTGGTTCAATTCCCTCATCGGGCACTTCTGGAGCGACCTCGTCTGGCTGTCTGGATGTAGCGGTGAGAACCGTGACAACGTCCCCCTACATCCAGATATGGATCCTTCAACTGTGTGTTCAACATCAACTGTGTGTTCAGACTCCTAGATGGCTGGCCCACTAACTTGGAAGTATCACTTAAACAAATATCGGCAAAACTACTTATGCTGCTCTGCCTATTATCCTGTAAACGGGTATCGGACGTAAGAGCCTTGGACTGGCGGGCCCGCACATTCACTCCGGAGGGGGTGTTGTTCGATATCTCACGGAGAATGAAGTCAGCTACCAAACAGGTTTTCTATCCATGAATCTCGTGTTTGCCAAACTTATGCCCAATCAGGGCCGCCATCAGGGGGTGACAACCATAATGGCCGCCCGGGCCCCACGTGTAGCGGTGGAACTGCCAGAGCAGTTGCACCGGCGCCCGCATGCTGATGTGGCCCATGCACTTAGGGCCACCCGATGGGCCCCATATCTTCAGGGGCCCGGTCAGCACTGCGGCCGTGGTAAAAAAAAAATGCTGCTGCAGCGCAAGTGCTGCTGGGAGGAAGTGGTCACTTCCTCCCAGCTAACTCTGTGTGGGAGGAGCGCTCGCGCCTGACATGAAGAGGGAGAGCCAGCCGACTTGCAAAGACAAGAAACAGGAGGGTGGCTGGAAAATGAGCTGTATGTATGTATGTATGTATGTATGTATGTATGTATGTCTGTCTGTGTGTCTGTGTGTATGTCTGCATGTCATTATGTGTGTATGAATGTGTATATGTGTATATGTATGGATGTCAGTGTCTGTATGACTGTATGTCTATCTGTATGCATGTCATTATGTGTGTATGTGTGTATGTATGTCTACATGTCATTATGAATGTGTCTGTCCTTATGCATGTGTGTCTGTATGTTAGTATGTGTCTGTCACTATGTACGCCTGTGTGTATGTCTCAGGGTTTCTTTGCTGTTTTAAACCAGAAACCAGTCAAAGTTTTGGGCGCATGTTCTGCCTCTTCCTTACCCGCTGAGTACCAAGAATTCCAAGATGTATTCGACAAAGGTCAAGCCAGCGTTCTGCCACCACACCGTCCGTATGACTGTGGTATCGAACTCCAACCTGGTGCCAATCCTCCCCGTGGCCGGATTTACCCACTGTCTGTAGCAGAGAATCGAGCCATGGAGGAGTATGTTACCGATGCACTGTCTAAAGGTTTTATTCGGAAGTCATCTTCTCCTGCCGGGGCCGGCTTTTTCTTTGTAAAAAAGAAAGATGGCGAGTTGAGACCCTGTATCAACTATAGGGGTCTCAATCGCATTACTATTAAGAATGCCTACCCCATTCCATTAATCACGGAGTTATTTGACCGCCTCAAGGGAGCAACGGTCTTCACCAAACTTGATCTGAGGGGCATATAATCTCGTCCAAATAAAAGAGGACCACGAATGGAAAACCGCATTTAACACCAGGAGCGGCCATTACGAATACCTAGTAATGCCCTTTGGTCTTTGCAACGCTCCGGCGGTTTTCCAAGAATTTATAAATGACGTCCTGCGAGATATGCTGCAGCAATGTGTGGTGGTTTATCTTGATGATATTCTTATCCATTCCACATCTCTCGAGAACCATCATGCAGACGTTTCTCGTGTTCTACAGAGACTTAGAGAAAATAATCTGATCTGCAAATTGGAGAAATGTGAATTTAACTGCAAACAGGTCACATTCTTGGGATATGTTATCTCAGATGCTGGATTCTCTATGGATCCTGAGAAACTTTCAGCTGTACTAAAATGGCCTCGACCTACGGGTCTTCGCTCTATACAACGTTTTCTGGGCTTCGCCAATTATTATCGGAAGTTCATACGCAACTTTTCTTCCTTGGTTAAACCTCTCACGGACATGACCAGGAGAGATGCTGATCCACAGCATTGGTCACAAGAAGCCATTACTGCCTTTGAGTCTCTCAAAGTCGCCTTTGCTGCTGCTCCTATACTGGCACACCCTAACCCTGCCTTACCATTCATTCTTGAAGTCGATGCGTCTGAGACAGGAGTAGGCGCCCTCCTGTCTCAACGTCCTAACCCTGAGAGCTCCAGGCATCTGTGCGGGTATTTCACGAGGAAATTGAACCCGGCGGAATGCAATTACCAGATTGGTGATAGAGAACTTCTAGCCATAATTTTGGCTCTCAAAGAATGGAGGCACCTTCTTGAGGGTACTTCAGTGCCAATCCTCATCCTCACAGACCACAAGAATCTTACATATCTTTCCGAAGCTAAGCGGCTTTCCCCCCGGCAAGCTAGATGGGCTCTCTTCCTATCAAGATTCAATTATGTGGTTTCTTACTTGCCCGGTACTAAAAACATTCGGGCTGATGCCTTGTCTCGACAGTTCTCCCCTCCATCTAGAGAGGAGATAACCCCCACTCCTGTGATTCATCCGGACCATATACTGGCAACCATCCGTACTAACCTCACCTTACCCCTAGGCGAGGAGATTCTGGCTGCACAAAGTAATGCTCCTCCAGAGAAACCTTATGGCCGTTGTTTTGTACCTATTAACCTCCGTACGAAACTATTGAGTACATACCACGACCCCAAAGCAGCTGGACATCCAGGCAAAAAACAGTTAATCTGGTCCGTCTCCCGGCAATTTTGGTGGCCTAGTCTCCGTTCGGATGTCACCGCTTTTGTAGCTGCCTGTCCTGTGTGCGCTCAAAATAAAACCCCACGACGCCCTCCAGTGGGTCTCCTGCAAACCATACCTAATGGTGAACGACCCTGGACCCACTTGTCCATGGATTTTATCGTAGATCTTCCAGTCTCCCGTGGCAATACAGTTGTTCTCATGGTTGTTGACCGATTCTCGAAGATGTCGCATTGCATTACCTTGAAAAAACGACCAACTTCCCAGGAACTTGCAACAAGTTTTGCTCGGGAGGTCTTTCGTTTGCATGGGTTACCCAAAGTGATAGTCTCAGATAGGGGTAGCCAGTTCGTGTTCAGATTTTGGAGAGCTTTTTGTACGCAAATGGGAATTCAGCTTTCCTTCTCCTCGGCCTACCACCCGCAATCCAATGGTGCAGCGGAACGAGCTAACCAAACACTGGAACAGTTTCTGCGTTGCTACATTTCTGACCACCAGAACAACTGGTCTGATCTGCTACCCTGGGCGGAGTTTGCCCACAATAGGCGATTAACGCCTCCTCCCGGCTATCCCCATTCTTGGCAAACTATGGGTTTCAACCGTCCATGTTGCCTGATACGTTCTTGCCACAGGGGATACCGGCATTGGAGGAACATCTCAGGGAACTCCGTTCCACTTGGGTGCAGGTTCAGAATTCTTTGCAACGCGCAATGCAGAACTACAAACTCCAGGCCGACCGCAGACGCCTTCCTGCACCTACCTATCAGGTCGGAGAGAGGGTCTGGCTGTCTTCCCGCAACCTACGCCTCCGTGTTCCCTCACAAAAACTGGCACCCCGATACGTTGGGCCATTTCGTATACTTCGAAGGGTTAACCCTGTAGCTTACGCACTTGACCTTCCTGCTAACATGCGTATCTCAAATGTTTTCCATGTTTCCCTCTTGAAACCGTTGGTTTGTAATCGCTACACCACCTCAGTGCCACGTCCACGTCCTGTTCTGATTGACAATCATGAGGAATATGAAATACGCAGCATCATTGACTCACGGGTCTTCAGAGGACAGATCCAATACTTGGTGCACTGGAAAGGATACGGTCCAGAGGAACGCTCGTGGGTTCCAGCCTCTGATGTCCATGCACCATCCCTCCTTCGTTCCTATCACGCCCGCTTCCCCATGAAGCCCAGACCCACCAGCAGAGATGGGGGTAGTCGTTGAGGGGGAGGTACTGTCAGGGTTTCTTTGCTGTTTTAAACAGCAACCCTTTTCTGTTTCAGTGATTGAGTTTTCAGCTGCAATTACTATGAGCTCCTTCTGCTTGTTGCCACGGTTACTCACCTGTGAGTAGTAATCAACCCTGCTGCTAATCAGTTCTGCCTATTTAAGCAGCTAAGCCCAGAACCTCCTTGCCCTTGCGTGGTTTCCTGTTTCCCAGAAGTCTCCTTGTTCCTGTGTTTCCTGTTTGTTCCTGGTTCCTGACTCCGGCCTTGTTCCTGACTCCGCTGCTCTCCGTGCTCCTGATCCCTGGCTTGTCTGACTACCCGCTCTGGTGACTGACCCCTGCTTGATTCCTGGACTTTACTTTTGTTATTTATTTGTTATTTATCAATAAAGGTGTGTTTGCATCTAGTTCCGTCTCTGTCTGGTTCCTGGTCCCTGACACAGCTATTATCTGAGACGCAGGTGCAATAGGTTCAGGAGTCGGGTTAACAAATTCCAAAGGTTCATACTGTCGAGAGATAGCGTCAGCTTTGGCATTATGGCAGCCAGGTCTATAGGTAATAATGTATTGGAAGCGTGAGAGAAATAGAGACCATCTAGTCTGCCGGGCGGACAACCTTCTAGCATCAGCTATATAGGAGAGGTTCTTATGATCTGTTATAACCATAATTTTGTGTCTAGAACCCTCTAATAAGTACCTCCATTCCTTAAAAGCTAACACAATAGCTAATAGTTCCCTGTTCCCAACATCGTAATTCTTTTCTGGATCAGACAACCTCTTTGAAAAGTAACAACAGGGATGGAGGGGTTCGTCATACGACAACCTCTGTGACAGTACTGCTCCCACACCTGATTCAGAAGCGTCTACTTCCATAACAAAGGGAAGAGAAGGATTAGGGTGGTGTAGTACTGGAGCAGAGGCAAATTCCTTCTTGAGAGTTTCGAAGGCCTTAAGGGCTTCAGGAGTCCAAACCCTAGGGTGTAGACCTTTTTTAGTCAGCTTCGTTATAGGAGAGATAAGTGGTGACAAGTTTTTTATAAATTTCCTATAATAGTTGGCAAATCCTATAAAACGCTGGATGGCCTTAAGTCCTTGGGGACGTGGCCAGGACAGTATGGCTTCCAATTTAGCAGGATCCATGCTGAAACCCTGTTCAGTAATAATATATCCTAGAAATTGCACAGAAGTCTGATCGAACACACATTTTTCTAACTTACAATAAAGTCCGTTCTGTAATAACTTTTTAAGCACCATCCTAACATGTTTATGGTGTGACTTCAAATCAGTAGAATACACAAGTATGTCGTCAAGGTACACCACGGCACAGACATGCAATAGATCCCTAAGGACATCATTTATGAGATCCTGAAACACAGCAGGAGCATTACACAGTCCAAAAGGCATGACCAGGTATTCGTAATGCCCACTACGCGTATTGAACGCTGTTTTCCACTCGTCATTCTCCTTTATACGGACAAGGTTATAAGCCCCCCCTGATGTCTAGTTTTGTGAAGTACTTAGAACCTTTAACACGATCAAACAACTCAGTGATGAGGGGGATAGGGTAGGCGTTTTTAATCGTTATATTGTTCAGAGCCCTGTAGTCTATACATGGCCTTAGGTCACCCTCCTTTTTGGCAACGAAAAATAAACCAGCCCCAGCAGGAGAGGAGGACCTTCTGATAAAACCTTTACTTAAGGCATCCTGTATGTACTCCTCCATGACCTGGTTCTCTTTTTCGGAAAGAGGATATACCTTACCCCTAGGCGGCATAGTACCAGGTAAGAGGTTTATGGCACAATCATATTCACTGTGCGGGGGCAGTTTATCTGCCTCCCTTTTTTCAAAAACCTTTGCTAGGTCTGCATACACAGGAGGGACAGAAACAGAAAGTGGTTTGGCTGTGGGCACATTAAGCAAGCTAACAGGACAAACACGAGTCATACAATCTTTTTGACAAGACTTCCCCCCAGGAGAGATTCTCCAAACAACCTCAATCAATCATTGGGTTGTGTTTAACCAACCAGGGGAAGCCCAAAACGATAGAGGCTGTAGGAGAGTCGATTATTTGAAAGGACAATCTTTCCTTGTGCAAGGCACCCACAGACATAACCAGTTCTTGGGTCTCATGGGTCAACAGAGGTTTCCCCAGTGGTCTACCGTCTATGGCCTCCACGGCCAAGGGAGTGACCCTTTGGATCATAGTCAAAGATGCGGTTTTAGCAAAACTCTCATCCATAAGATTGTCAGCAGCCCCTGAATCTATCAAGGCTTTGGTAATCACAGTAGTATTTCTAACAAAAAGGGTAACCGTAATAAACGGTCTAGCAATGGGGACGTGAGGAAAAAAACAACATAACACCCGAGGCCGGCCCCTCTATGGGCCTTAGGTGCTGAAGTTTTCCCTGCAATTCAGGGCAGATTCTTAGAAGATGTCCCCTTTTCCCACAGTAAAGGCATAACCCTTCCCTTCTTCGATATGATTTTTCAACCTCAGTTAACCCAGTAGCACCCAATTGCATGGGTTCAGGGGGAGGTTGGCTAGAAGGGGGTAACGCTAGTAGCGCAGTATTGGGTAAAGCAGGTAACATCTGTGTATACACACGCCTCTGACTACGTCTCTCTCTAATACGATTATCAATATGGATGATATAATCAATAAGATCATCCAGAAGGACAGGCAATTCCCTGGACGCTATTTCGTCCAGGATGTAAGCGGCCAAACCCTCCTGAAAGGCCGTTACGAGAGCGTCATTATTCCAAACCACTGCAGCTGCTAAGGTGCGGAATTCAATAGTGTAATCTGCTACCGATCTGTTCCCTTGTCGAACCCTAAGCAGAGCTTTGCCAGCAGAAGCAACCCTACCGGGTAGATCGAAAGTACGTTTAAAGGCTGTCAAAAACTCAGCAAAGGATGTAGGGGACGTATTTTCCCATATGGGATTAGCCCATGCTAAAGCTTTCCCGGATAGATGGTTAATAAGGAAAGCAATCTTGGCTCTATCAGTGGGATAGGAACAAGGATTCATTACTAAATGGATATCAATTTGGTTGAGGATACTACATCCTGTATTCTTGCACATGCTCCGTACACTACTGATCGTATCTTGCCTCGTGCAACCAACTGATCGATACGTCAGCATATGCACGTACACATGCCACGTGGTAATCTCTGCCTACTTAATTTATTTTTACCGAGATTCCACCACATTCCCCCCTTTGATGCCTCTTGATATTTCACAATTACTTGAGGCATCACTTAACCTTAGTTTGCATACACCGCAGGTTACCTTGAACCAGACCAGACTTATCTTATGATGTGAATCTTCAACACTCATCTTCCTGCATTGGTTCTCCCTGATCTAGAGCCTTATATTTATAAATTGCCATTATCTGTGCAGCAGCCTTCCTTTCTGCTATATTTTCTATCAGGCTTTGCACAGACCTAACTACTAAGGGTATAAGACACGGCAGGAGTAGACACAACATTAAAATCAGTAGGACTCCACCTACCACTGCCTTAAGCCCTCCAAACCACTCATACCAGCTACCAAACCAACTGCTTGGATTATACCCTTTCCATACCTGAGTAGGCACATGCGCTAGTTTAACCATATGGCTAGTAAGCTCAGCTATTGCTTGCCCTTCGTCATCTATTTGAAGACAGCAATTGCTCAGGTTAAACTTCCCACATACACCTCCCTCTACTGCCAAAAGGTAATCCAAGGCTAATCTATTTTGGTATACTGCTGTCCTCATCCTGGTATTATGCTTCGCTAGAAGATTGAGCGCTTGTGATGTCTCGTTAGTAATAATCTCAACCACCGCCTGTAATCGTATAATACGGTTGAGCATATAAATAGGGGTTCTATAACCAAAGGTACCATCTTCTGCCCACGTGGCTGGCCCATAATAATCTATAATACGCTGGGGAGGCCATTCATTATCTTCCCAGGCGCCTATCTCTATGGGTCCCCTTTTCTTCCTATGATTCACATCATACACTTTAACACCTAAAGTCTCACCTGTTTCAATAGGTAACAAGAAGAAGGATGGTTTGAGCATACCCAACACACATGCCCCTTCCCAGTCCTGTGGCAACTCCGAATAGGCTTTCTTACCACAGATCCAGTACAAATTTGCTGGGGCTCTCCAGGTAGATGTGATGGATAGATCAAACCACACATCCTTTAAATTGGCGTATCTAGCAAACGGGTTAGATGGTTCTGAGACATTTGAAGCCGACCACCAAGTTGTATTCTTTGTATCATCATCATAAGCTTTTTGCCCTAGACAAGTTAATTCTCCTACAGAAGTATTATACATCATTCCTTTCCTTGCTATGCAAACATAACCTATGATGGAGGTCTTTAATCTCCACTCAGATTTACCTCTAACACTCATATGATAATCGGCTTGTGTAGATATTAATTGGTCAACTGCCTCAGAACCGGACATTACCTCCTTTGCTTCCCAAGGCCATTGGTCTCCCATGTTAGTACCTCCACACACATAGCAGTTGGTAACATTAAGACTACCGGCAATACTTTCGGCTAAATCAATGAACAGGTTTTTAGCATTATGGGGGATCTTATTATCTATGCTCATCTCTTCATAAAATGAATGGTATACTTGATGAGTTTGGGAGGATACCGTATCAGTCTCTATCCCTATAAACAATACTGTCCCAGGATCTAAACCCGTCCCATATATTTGAAACCCAAATAAATTACCATACTTGTCTAAGAACTTGTCGGGGTTATTTATAAGTATATGGACTGGATTGCATTCCATAGACTTACAATATGGGCTGGTAGGCAACTTAGTCACTATCATGTCCTTGTCTACTGTCTGTCCCCAAGTTGCCCACCCCACACAAGACCAATATGGGCAAAAGTTATAATCTCTATTTGGGCATCTAGGACTCACATATTTATTTTTACTACTGGGACATATATATTTATCGTTAGACCCATACGTCCTCTCCCATCTAAGATCCCCACATACATTCCACGGCTTTCTACCACTCGATATCGCCTTACACGCATCAAATAGCAGAACACCCGAAGAATGTACGGATTCTAACACCGTCTTATTAATTAGGGTCCCCTGAGGATCTCCATTCCTGAGAGTCAACCAAATTGTACGAGGTTGATACTCCGGACTGAAGCACTTAGGTTCTCCTACTCCTAAATGGCACACACTATATTCTATATTTAGGTATCTACATCTTGATACATCTCCTTTACACTCGTATTGTGAATGCCAAATTAGGGTTTGGGAAATATGGTTACCTGTTCTTGTAGTCTTAATGCATACCTCACAGCTAGGAGTGTCGGTACCTCTACCTCCCTGAATATAAAAATACACATAAATAAACATTATCAAGAACACATCTTTCGTCGTCATCCTCAGTCTTCGTCCGTGCGAAGGCACCTCAGCTTCCAGGATGTAAGGGCTGCAGGGAATGGAGTTCTGCTCGTCTTCACAGGAGTCCCTTCGAGACTTTACTGGCTTATACACTATACGTCGGTGGGGGGACAGGCTTTATTATGGCCTCCTCACTCACGTACCAAATCTCTGAAACAATAAAATTTTGTAATCCACAAATTTCCTCGTTACTCCGACTGAGTCGTGCGTTTTAACCGGATCTTGCAGGGATTCTCTGGATCTGCTGTAACTTGCCAAGAATCGACTGCTGCTGGTTTAACCCTGGAGTGATGTATCCACGGAGTCACTTCGGCTACTTTTATCGCTGTAGGGGTAGACAAAAGAACAACATAAGGACCTCTCCACTTGGGCCCTAACGGTACATTATTCCACTCTTTAATCCACACTTGGTCTCCTGGTGGTAACTATGAACTGGGGGATAAATATTCACAGGTAATCTATCTTGTACCCATTTCTGTACCTCCTCCATAGTCTTACCCAACTCTACAACCTGCTGCCGGGTAATTCCTTCTCCCAACTGACTCAAATCCCCCCTTAAGTTACCAAGTACGGGAGGTGGTCGCCCATACATGATTTCAAAAGGAGAGAGGCCCATCCTTCTGGTAGGGGTACTGCGGATTCGCAATAGAGCTATGGGCAAGAGAACGTTCCACTTAAGTTGGGTTTCCTGACACATTTTAGCCAACTGATTCTTAATAGTTCTATTCATTCTCTCTACCTTACCAGAACTCTGGGGTCTATATGCCGTATGAAGCCTCCACTTTATACCAAGCATATGAGTCAGTTGTTGTAGGCACTGATGAACAAAAGCTGGACCATTGTCCGATCCTATAGAGCAGGGTAGTCCATATCGGGGTATAATTTCTCGTAGCAGGAATCTCACAACTTCTCCTGCTTTCTCTGTACGAGTAGGACATGCTTCTACCCAGCCTGAATAGGTGCACACAATTACCAGCAGGTAACGATGTCCACCCGATTTAGGCATCACTGTATAGTCTATTTGTAAATCGGACATGGGGAGTCCCCCCATAAACTGGGCTCCTGGTGGCTTTACTGGTCCTTGCCTTGCATTATTTTTAGCACACGTTACA
Organism: Pelobates fuscus; assembly: GCF_036172605.1. NCBI lineage: Eukaryota > Metazoa > Chordata > Amphibia > Anura > Pelobatidae > Pelobates > Pelobates fuscus. The sequence goes on from NC_086324.1 coordinate 124,351,756, forward strand.
CATCTTCGTACAATGGCCTGAGTCAAGTTGGACAATCTTGGTATGTAGAAATGTTTTCTGAGAGATTCTTCTGTGCTGTCTCTCCCAGAATGTGTCCCGTTGTGATAATTTTGGACAATTTCTACCGCTAGTGATGCTGGAATGACTATTCTTCCATCTTCTAACTGATACCATTTGTTCTCCAAATACTTTCCAGGTTCAGTCTTTAACCACTCCTCTTCTTGAGCTGTATAAACTGGAGTCCATTGAGACAGTGGAGTTGGTATAAGAGCAGCTATATGCCCCACATATTCCTGTCTTCCCGATTCAGCGGCACGCTTAGCTGTACTGTCTGCCATCCGATTTCCTTTAGTTACATCACCATCTCCTCTCAGATGCGCTCGACAATGTATGATACCGACTTGTTTCGGCTCCCACACTGCTTCCAATAGTTGTAGGATTTCAGCTGCGTACTTGATTTCTTTGCCTTCTGAATTCAATAGTCCTCTTTCTTTATACAAAGCTCCGTGGGCATGAGTGGTTAAAAACGCATACTTGGAGTCCGTGTAGATGTTCACTCTTAAACCTTCAGCCAATTGTAACGCTCGTGTCAGTGCTATCAATTCTGCCTTTTGTGCTGATGTTCCTTTCGCCAGTGGCCGAGCTTCTATCACCTTGTCTATTGTTGTTACTGCATATCCTGCATAGCGGATCCCTTCTTTCACATAACTACTGCCGTCGGTGTAATATTGAACATCGGGGTTCTGGATGGGAAAATCACGAAGATCTGGTCTACTTGAAAATACTTCATCCATTACTTCCAAACAATCATGTTGACTTTCAGTAGGTTGTGGCAAAAGGGTAGCTGGATTTAAGGTGTTTACAGTCTCTAAATGCACTCTTGGGTTTTCACACAACATTGCTTGATACTTGGTCATACGGCTGTTACTAAACCAATGATTTCCTTTGTAATCCAACAACGTCTGTACTGCATGTGGGACTCGTACATAAAGTTCTTGACCCAGAGTGAGTTTATTGGCTTCAGCTACCAGCAGGGCGGCTGCAGCTACGGCTCTTAGACAAGGTGGAAGTCCGCTGGCCACTGCATCCAGTTGCTTAGACATGTAGGCAACAGGTCTTTGCCATGATCCCAAGTACTGTGTCAATACTCCCACAGCCATTCTTCTTTGCTCATGTACATACAGGTAGAATGGTCGAGTGTGATCAGGTAGACCTAATGCTGGGGCACTCATCAAAGCCTTCTTCACATCTTCAAATGCCGTTTGCTGTTCTTGAGTCCATAAGAAGGGGTCGTGCTCTGTACCTTTGATAGCTGCATACAGAGGTTTTGCCAGTATCGCGTAGCTGGGAATCCATATCCTACAGAAGCCTGCTGCCCCCAAGAATTCTCGCACTTGTCTTCTATTCTTGGGTATCGGTATTTGGCACACAGCTTCTTTTCTCTCTGGCCCCATAATTCTTTGACCTTCAGAGATATGGAATCCCAGATATTTGACAGTTGGCAAACACAACTGAGCCTTCTTTCTAGACACCTTGTATCCTGCCTTCCAGAGAATGTGTAATAGATCGTGCGTTGCTTGCTGACATATTTCCTTTGTAACTGCTGCTATCAACAAGTCATCTACATATTGTAACAATACACACTCTCCTGGGATGGACTCGAAATCCAGTAGATCTTGACTTAGAGCTGAACCAAATAGGGTAGGTGAATTTTTAAACCCTTGGGGCAGTCTTGTCCAGGTCATTTGGCGTTTTGAGCCCGTTACAGCATTTTCCTATTGGAAAGCGAAAATACATTGACTTTCTGCGGCAATTCGGAGGCAAAAGAAGGCATCTTTGAGGTCTAAGACTGTAAAGTAAGTAGCCCCGCCCGGAATTAAAGCAAGCAGGTTATATGGATTGGGTACAACTGGATGTATACTAACAACCGCATCATTGACTGCTCTCAAGTCCTGCACAGGTCGATACTCATCAGTACCGGGCGTTTGAACAGGCAGCAATGGGGTGTTCCAGGGGGAAGTACAGAATTTTAGGATACCATACCGTATGAACTTATCCAGATAAGATTGGATGTTCTTCTTAGCCTTCTGCGGGATGTGATATTGTCTTAGGCTCACTGGATAAACCCCAAGTTTTAGTTCGATTTTAATAGGTGGAATATTGCGGGCCAGTCCTGGTGGGTTGTTCTCTGCCCAAACTCCTGGTATGTTGAATAAGGATTCATCACTCCTAGGGTTTTGGCTAGTCAACGCTGTATAAAGTCGCCACTCTTCTTCCTTTGGTACGGATAATGTCATAATACCTGAAGGTCCATTAAACTTTAAGGATGTTGTTCCATTTGGTAGGAACGTAATCTGTGCTTGTAATTTAGATAGCATATCACGTCCCAGCAATTGGACTGGACATTCAGGCATATAAAGGAATTGATGTTTTACCACGTGGCCTCCCAATGTACAGAGTCGACTTTTAAGAACCGGTTTTTCAGCACTTCTTCCAGTTGCTCCTATTACAGTAATAGTCCTTCCAGATGGAGGAGCAACTAGATTAGTCACCACTGAATGTTCAGCACCAGTGTCGATCATGAACACACTCCTTTTTCCCCCTATTGATACATCGACCATAGACTCCGCTCGACCAAGGGGGATGGAGCCCGGTCGGTATCAATAGTCCTCCATGACCGTGTCAGCCAATCCTACAAAGTCCCTACCTTCTCTATCGCGGGACCTTTGCGCTGCTGGAAAATACCTATCTTCCCTAACACTTCCTCTGTTCCCATTGCTCCCTCTATTACCATTACTCCCTCCGGGGCCTCCTCTACCTCTCGCTCTGCCTCTAAAGTTTCCATAACCTGCCCTGGGTTGGTCTCTCTCGTACTGCTCTCTTTGTGGACACTCGTTCCTCCAATGCCCTTCTTCCTTGCAATACGCGCACTGATTCCTACTCAAAGGCTCCCTATTCCATCTACTATCGCCTCTATCTGGGCCCCGTCTATCTACGCCTGCGATCGCTACCGCTAACATATCTGCCTTTTTACGCATCTTGCGCTCTTCCTCTTTCTTACTTTCTGTTTCCCTGTTCATGTATACTTTATTCGCTACCTCCATTAGTTGGGTGATAGACATACCTGCAAACCCTTCTAACTTCTGTAGCTTGCGCTTAATATCTCCGTAAGCTTGGCTGACAAAGGCGGAGTTCACCATTCGGGAATTATCTGCGTCTTCCGGATTAAAGGGGGTATACAAGTGGTATGCCTCCAATAATCGGTCATAAAAGACACTGGGCGCTTCATCACTTTTCTGAATCACCTCAACTGTCTTCGACATATTAATGGCTTTCTTTCCTCCGGCTTTCATGCCAGCAATTATAGCGTCTCTATAGGCTCTGAGTTGAACCATATCAGCACCATTTACATTCCAGTCGGGATCGGTGTTAGGATAATGTGTTGCGGCCCATGCTGCCGGATTGGCTTGATTCAAAGCACGGGCTCTATCCTCTAGCGCTTTAATGGCCGCTTGGTTAATCCTTGTCCTTTCCTCATTGTTAAACAAAGTCATCAATAACTGCTGGCAATCAGCCCATGTCGGGTTATGTGTCTGAACTATCGAGGTGAACAGATCAGTCATAGCTTGTGGTTTCTCAGTATACGAGGAATTGTGGGTCTTCCAATTCAAGAGATCGGTTGTCGTGAACGGGACATATACGAAGACTGGGTCAGCATGTGCCATTTGACCTGCGGCATCAATATAGGCTGACCCGGGATTCAGACGAAGAGGCATCTGATAATGTTTTAATTGTTGGGTACCGGTCAGTTGTCTGGTTAGTATGGGGCTACGTAGAGGGGCGTCAGTTAGAGGTTCCGGTCGGGGGGTAATAAAACATGAGGATGTGGGAGCTTGGTTTTGGGAAAAATTAGTAAATAAAACACTTCGAGCCGAGCTAGAAGAAGCTTGACCGGAAGTCTGAAGTGGCGCCAAATCAGGATATTCAGATCTAATGGGGGTTGGCTCTGGTTCCGGAAGGGGAGATTTAGTACGAGAGGGGGTGGATTCTGTACTGGAGGAGGAAGCGGAAGTGGATGGGGGCAATGAGGGAAGGGGTGCAGGACTTCCTGCATTCGCGTCACTTCCTCTTAAAGGAAAGTAAGGGGGCGGCAAAGGGATCTCGGACTCAGGGGGCGTGTCCAAAATGGGCCTAACACCAGTCCTAGTGGACAAACAAGTCCTAGCCACCATGAGGCGACATTGCTCCTCGTGGCATGTCTGAATCCATTTTGGCGAGTCATTTACGGCCTGTCTCCAACAATCAATATAAGGAAACTGCCCGTAAAGTTCAGGCCTACCCGATACAGCCAAGTGTAAGCGCTGTACCAGAGTTGGATCCAAACTGCCACGTGGCGGCCATGCTGCAACCAAAGTAGGCCACTCCCTAGTACACAAAGTGACTAAACGTACAGGAGACATTTTAACCCCAAAATCACATGTTTTGAATCCCTTTTTTAAATTCTTCACCATACAACCTAAGGGATCCGGAATCGTTGACTGCGACGCGCCCATACTTATCAATGGAACGTCGTTGACAACGAATACTATGCACGCGTACTATTCAACAGTCACACCTGTTTCCTCTGGCAACAGCACCACGTGGTACGGTTACCAAGTGAAACGTACACAATAACACAATAAACACTCAGGGAATTCCCGTACACACACAGCTGGTACACCAGTCACTAGATAATCAATATTATGCCCTTTGGCGAAACTATACAGTCACCCACGCTATAATTCTCTATATACGAATTACCCGTCTATAACACACCCCAGTAACATCGTGTTTTACAAATAGCGGTTACAGTACGGTTAGCATAGGTCAAAGCACAATTTAAGGTCACAGTACAATTATTAGTGGTTATGGTGTTAAACATGCAATAGACGACAATGATTAGTACTTATATACAGTGTCAGTAAATATACAGGGTTATGGTACCGTGCACTATGATACAGCAACACACTATTAACACTCTCGCTAGACGGCTGAGCTCGCGCTATCTAACAAGATATACACTTTACTAAACAATCTTTAACACATTTACAATTCCCAACTAAACTATTGGCCAGTACCTTGAATGGACTACCTAAAACTATGTACACCCGTTTTGGTTAGCCACACTGCCCAAGCACCACATATAGCGAGCTAGAGGACCGAATTTACACAGGCGCCTCTTAGTCGATTACTATCAAAAATCTAGTGGGTTCCAAATTTACACGCCTTCCCACTTAGCCAAGATAGGTTGAGAACTAGTGAACCGAATTTACACAGGCGCCGCTTAGTCTCCCGGTCCCTCCGACCTAGCGAACGTAATATACACCCTAGAACGCTAGTCTAGACAAGACACCGGTGTCCGGCTAGGGCTATTTACACAGGACCCCGCCTGACTAACCAAATCAAACGGTCTGACTAAAGAGCGTTCGATTGAGCGGTGCGCCTTCGCTCCTTCCCTCCGACAGAGGGGGCAGATTCCATACACAAATAACCCCTTATGGGCCTACCGCACAATCGGTATACCCCTAGTGGGTCTGCCGTCTAAAACAGCAGTTGTCTTACCTCCTCGTTCCTGAACCTGAGTTCACACTCATCGACGGGGACACCCCAGCACTTCTTACGTAGAGGCCGATGATCTCCTGGACAACAGACCAGTGGCGCCGAGACGAAGGGAGGTCCACGCAGAAGTTCAGGGGTGCAGCCGTAGAGAACGTGGGCAAAGATAGACCGTCTCACGCCTCTGCCTCTCAGCTACCGTTGAACGATGAGCTTCCCGGCCAATGCACCAAATGATACCGGAGAAACTGACGGAAGCGAAGCACAGAGAGATGGACACAGGTTTCTTCAGGAAGGAAGAGATTCTTTATTGGATCACCGATCGGGACTCAGAGGGACTAACGTCACCAAAATACAGCAAGTTCTGAGCCCCGGACAATAGTGCAGGCTCCTTATATAGGCACATAACTCCTCCCATATTAAGCTCCACCCGCACATTCTCTTGACCAATCAATACAAATAAGAATTAACTTCCTGCTTGACCGCATGGCCTGTCCAGCACAATGGAGGAGGGGAATACTACATCCTGTATTCTTGCACATGCTCCGTACACTACTGATCGTATCTTGCCTCGTGCAACCAACTGATCGATACGTCAGCATATGCACGTACACATGCCACGTGGTAATCTCGGCCTACTAAATTTATTTTTACCGAGATTCCACCACACTATCTTAACACTACTGTGTCTTAACACAGTCATAACACTACTGCAGGCAGCATCGCCACTGCCACCAGCAGTACCACTACTATTAGTGGTATTCAGCCTCAGGAAAGTGGGAGCAGCATGTCTGTTACATTCAATTCCCCATCCAGCAGGCCAATGTTTTTTTATTCTCTGTCCTATTCTGCTGCAATTGGTGACTCAAAATCAAAAATTTCTGAAGAATCTGTTGTTGCAAAAGCAGAGTCAGCTAGGCCCACAACTTTTACCAGCAGCTCCACAATAACTTCTGTGGTTGCTTCCACTGCCAGTGCAAGCCTCCTTACAGCCCTGATTTCCTTTCTTTCATCAGCGTGGCTGGGAAGAGTCTGTAGCATTAGTGACCATACTTTATTGTGAAAAAAACAGTCCCCTATCATCAGATTCTCCCAACTGTGTCTGTGGAAGTCAGGGCGAAACAACTAAAATGAAAAGCATTTGGTTTTTGTTTTTTCCCCAAATGAAATGACTCCTATAGCTACCAGGACACTGTGTTTTTTACACTTAAGGACGGTCACTCACGCTGCAGACTGGATATGGGAGTAAGTTTTGTTCTTCTCAGAGTATAAGGGATGAGTGGGTCATCAATTGCCACTGAATTTTTCCTTTCATTTTTTGAATATTCATTAATACAATATTGTTGAACGAAAAACAATCAACCATTATTATATGAGTTATCTCACTTGTTGTTTTTTTTTTAAAATAGAGATATAATAATGTAATTATAACAAGATGACAAATCAAATTGGCATGTCAAAAATGGCTGATATGGTGCAGCCATAAGCCAATAGGCGCTGTTTCCACCATTAATTGGTTTTACTGGGACTCCTGATAGGCCAGAGCCTGTTTGGCTTTAGCAGCCTTGAGTGCCGTGCAAAGACACCTCGAGTGCCGTGCATGGCACTAGTGCCGTAGGTTGCCTACCCCTGTCCTAGGCTATCAGCCTAGAGGTAACAGAGTATCTGGTGGATAGGGCAACAAAGTTGCACTTGTAACTGAATGCACTCCAAACTAGGATGGTTAATCAAACGACCCCCCCAGAAGTGTAAATGGAGGAGACCACCCACATAGAGCAAAATATATCTGTAAGAACCAAACTCGGCTAAATCACTCGCCCAGATTGCTAAATGAATCAAAAAATCCCCTCCTAATAAACCACCAGAGTCCCAGAGCTAGTATAGAAAACTAGACTGAATAAGATCTCCATGAGTGGAGCAGCACCTAGCTAAACTAGCTAACGCGCGTTTCAGCGCTTGATTGCGCCTTCGTCAGAGGTAAATATTTAATCACAGACAATTTTTGGCTGAACCGAACTGTCACATGGACCTGCATCAGACGTCCTGAACAAAATTTAAATTGCGTAAAACATTATTGGGGCAAGCCAAACTGTTGCGTACAAGATGCGCGCCTGGTAATTCCTGGCAACATAAAGAGTACAGTGAGCTGCAGTGGTTTTGGTGCTTGGAGTGTTGTTTTAACACTGAGTCTGAATTCTATTCCATCCCAAATCCACTAGAGAGCAGTGTTGTACTATAAATAGTAATTCTAATTCACCCAATCTAATGGTCAGCTTAAAGTATAGCTACTGCTTTGATTTATATATTTATTAATTTTATATATATATATATATATATATATATATATATATATATATATATATATATATATATCCTTTCCTTGCATAGCAACCACCCCTCTCACCTCTATTATCCAGTATATATTTTGATGATTACTAAAAGTTAGATTTTAAAATTGTGTTATCTACATTTCCTTCAGCAGATTGTACTAAATTAAGAATTTAAAAATAAATAAAAATTTTTAGCATACTAACATTAATACCAGTGCTAGATGTACCCCTCTATTTTGTTCCTATGCTATGACAGCCTCAGCTGCTTCACTCTTGGGAGTCCTATCCCTGGGATTGTCTGGTTTCATTTTACGTCTCGATGGTGCTGACAGCTTGTTGTTGTTGTTGAACTCTATGGTTTTGGTGCCGCTTCCGGGTTAGAGGTGTTTGCAAATGGCGCCTCTCCTGGAGTATGAGAACCAAGTGTTCCTGGACTTGTTCCATGAAGACGGCCTGGTGATCACTGGCCGTGGATTGGGGATCGATAGGATCTTGCAGAACTTTCTGAAGCTGTACTGCGATCCGGGGAACCTGGTGCTGGTGTTAAATACTGATACAGCAGAGGAGGTGATAGATAATACAGCATCCTGGCAGCTCTGTGTGCATGGGATCACTGACAGCTTCCCTTTGGCACTCCAACTCCCGGGGACTACAGCTCCCATGATGCTCAGCCAGCTGTGTGGCTGAACGTCATGGGAGAGGTACTCTGCAATAGCTGGCCAGAGGTTAGACAAAACCAGTACATCAGACACAGAGAGCACCAGTTACTAACAATCACATCAGACACAGAGAGTACCAGTTACTAACAATCACATCAGACACAGAGAGTGCCAGTTACTAACAATCACATCAGACACAGAGAGTACCAGTTACTAACAATCACATCAGACACAGAGAGTACCAGTTACTAACGATCCCATCAGACACAGAGAGCACCAGTTACTAACGATCCCATCAGACACAGAGAGCACCAGTTACTAACAATCACATCAGACACAGAGAGCACCAGTTACTAACAATCACATCAGACACAGAGAGTACCAGTTACTAACGATCCCATCAGACACAGAGAGCACCAGTTGCTAACGATCCCATCAGACACAGAGAGTACCAGTTACTAACAATCCCATCAGACACAGAGAGTACCAGTTACTAACGATCCCATCAGACACAGAGAGTACCAGTTACTAACGATCCCATCAGACACAGAGAGCACCAGTTACTAACGATCCCATCAGACACAGAGAGCACCAGTTACTAACAATCACATCAGACACAGAAAGTACCAGTTACTAACAATCACATCAGACACAGAAAGTACCAGTTACTAACGATCCCATCAGACACAGAGAGCACCAGTTACTAACAATCACATCAGACACAGAAAGTACCAGTTACTAACGATCCCATCAGACACAGAGAGCACCAGTTACTAACGATCCCATCAGACACAGAGAGCACCAGTTACTAACAATCACATCAGACACAGAAAGTACCAGTTACTAACAATCACATCAGACACAGAAAGTACCAGTTACTAACGATCCCATCAGACACAGAGAGCACCAGTTACTAACAATCACATCAGACACAGAAAGTACCAGTTACTAACAATCACATCAGACACAGAGAGTACCAGTTACTAACAATCACATCAGACACAGAGAGCACCAGTTACTAACGATCCCATCAGACACAGAGAGCACCAGTTACTAACGATCCCATCAGACACAGAGAGCACCAGTTACTAACGATCCCATCAGACACAGAGAGTACCAGTTACTAACAATCACATCAGACACAGAGAGTACCAGTTACTAACAATCACATCAGACACAGAGAGTACCAGTTACTAACAATCACATCAGACACAGAGAGTACCAGTTACTAACAATCACATCAGACACAGAGAGTACCAGTTACTAACAATCACATCAGACACAGAGAGTACCAGTTACTAACAATCACATCAGACACAGAGAGCACCAGTTACTAACAATCACATCAGACACAGAGAGTACCAGTTACTAACAATCACATCAGACACAGAGAGTACCAGTTACTAACAATCACATCAGACACAGAGAGTACCAGTTACTAACAATCACATCAGACACAGAGAGTACCAGTTACTAACAATCACATCAGACACAGAGAGTACCAGTTACTAACAATCACATCAGACACAGAGAGTACCAGTTACTAACAATCACATCAGACACAGAGAGTACCAGTTACTAACAATCACATCAGACACAGAGAGTTCCAGTTGCTAACAATCACATCAGACACAGAGAGTACCAGTTGCTAACGATCCCATCAGACACAGAGAGTACCAGTTGCTAACGATCCCATCAGACACAGAGAGTACCAGTTGCTAACGATCCCATCAGACACAGAGAGTACCAGTTGCTAACGATCCCATCAGACACAGAGAGTACCAGTTGCTAACGATCCCATCAGACACAGAGAGTACCAGTTGCTAACGATCCCATCAGACACAGAGAGTACCAGTTGCTAACGATCCCATCAGACACAGAGAGTACCAGTTGCTAACGATCCCATCAGACACAGAGAGTACCAGTTGCTAACGATCCCATCAGACACAGAGAGTACCAGTTGCTAACGATCCCATCAGACACAGAGAGTACCAGTTGCTAACGATCCCATCAGACACAGAGAGTACCAGTTGCTAACGATCCCATCAGACACAGAGAGTACCAGTTGCTAACGATCCCATCAGACACAGAGAGTACCAGTTGCTAACGATCCCATCAGACACAGAGAGTACCAGTTGCTAACGATCCCATCAGACACAGAGAGTACCAGTTGCTAACGATCCCATCAGACACAGAGAGTACCAGTTGCTAACGATCCCATCAGACACAGAGAGTACCAGTTGCTAACGATCCCATCAGACACAGAGAGTACCAGTTGCTAACGATCCCATCAGACACAGAGAGTACCAGTTGCTAACGATCCCATCAGACACAGAGAGTACCAGTTGCTAACGATCCCATCAGACACAGAGAGTACCAGTTGCTAACGATCCCATCAGACACAGAGAGTACCAGTTGCTAACGATCCCATCAGACACAGAGAGTACCAGTTGCTAACGATCCCATCAGACACAGAGAGTACCAGTTGCTAACGATCCCATCAGACACAGAGAGTACCAGTTGCTAACGATCCCATCAGACACAGAGAGTACCAGTTGCTAACGATCCCATCAGACACAGAGAGTACCAGTTGCTAACGATCCCATCAGACACAGAGAGTACCAGTTGCTAACGATCCCATCAGACACAGAGAGCACCAGTTGCTAACGATCCCATCAGACCCAGAGAGTACCAGTTGCTAACAATCACATCAGACACAGAGAGTACCTGACACAGAGAGCACCAGTTACTAACAATCACATCAGACAGAGAGCACCAGTTGCTAACAATCACATCAGACACAGAGAGTACCAGTTGCTAACAATCACATCAGACACAGAGAGTACCAGTTGCTAACGATCCCATCAGACACAGAGAGTACCAGTTACTAACGATCCCATCAGACACAGAGAGCACCAGTTACTAACAATCACATCAGACACAGAGAGTACCAGTTACTAACAATCACATCAGACACAGAGAGCACCAGTTACTAACAATCACATCAGACACAGAGAGTACCAGTTACTAACAATCACATCAGACACAGAGAGTACCAGTTACTAACAATCACATCAGACACAGAGAGTACCAGTTACTAACAATCACATCAGACACAGAGAGCACCAGTTACTAACAATCACATCAGACACAGAGAGCACCAGTTACTAACAATCACATCAGACACAGAGAGCACCAGTTACTAACAATTACATCAGACACAGAGAGTACCAGTTACTAACAATCACATCAGACACAGAGAGTACCAGTTACTAACAATCACATCAGACACAGAGTACCAGTTACTAACAATCACATCAGACACAGAGAGTACCAGTTACTAACAATCACATCAGACACAGTTTTCATTGTTCTTCTGTAACAGAAAAAACCTGCAGATAAAATGTTGCACTGACTCCTTGTTTATATATATATATATATATATATATATATATATATATATATATATATAAAACAAATGGAAAATGATATTCAATGCTTAGGGTTGTTATTGCCAGACCTTGTTTAGTTAACTTTATCCACAATTTTGTCTTGTGGATTTTAGTTTACTGCAACTCTGAATATTGCTGTGTACTTATTGTTATTGGGATTACTAAATATTTTTTAATGAATCTATTTTTTACTGTAGGTGACATTGGAAGAAGTCCCAGTATATGTACTGTTTTAAAGCATTTGCATTTGAGATTAGTTTACGATCCTCTTATTAATGTTTTTTTTTTTCTTTAATTTTTGTTGTGTTTTTGTTTATGTTTAAAAGGATGATGGGCTTATTTACTACATAAAACATTGCACCTGACAGTGATATAGACAATCTATTTCACATACAAGTTTAAAAATGCAGTAGTATAATCAAAAGATGTACATCTTCTTTTGCAGGAATACCTTATAGAACAGCTACGTTCTGAAGGTGTTACCCCTCTGCCACGCATTATCACCAATGAGATTGTCAGCAGTGAACGCTATGATGTCTACACACAAGGTGGAGTCTTATTTGTCACTAGCCGAATTCTTGTGGTGGATTTCCTTACTGACAGAATTCCTGCAAACCTAGTATCTGGTAAGTAATGCATTAAACAGTGGCATTATTATATCATTCATTGATACTGGTGATATTCCCTTCTGGAATATGTGAAGGCTACCCAAAGATTAACCTTCTTTTTTATTTTTATTTTTTATATTTCTCAGTTTGATTATATGGGGGGTTTATCACTCAAAGAGGAATATACACCTTACCTTATATTCTGCACTTTGTTTACCCCACACGATTTTGCTATTTCACAATATGTGAAGCATAGATCAAATCCCTGCCTCTTCCCACACTGCTGGGGTTCCGGTACAAGTTAGTCACACCTCATCCTGGGAATTATGACAGTGAATGCATATGCAGCTATGGTGTAGAGGGGAGCAACAATAAACTACAATTTGGGTCTCTTTTTAACCTGGGCTCACAAATAGAAATATAAAAAAATTATTCTGGGACATTTGAAGTGGTTTGCTAATCTCCCTAACCAGCTCACAGCTGACGTGCCTGCCACTGGTTAGTGCAATGTTGCTACACTCAGGCATGTAAAGATAAACCTGGTATGAGTGTATGCACTCCTCCATCTTTAATTCTCTTGTGCCATGTGCATACTGCACACACAGTTGTGCTGCATTGCAGGGGTAATTTATTTGACATAGACTACCCATACAGACACACCATCTAGTGATTTAAAATAAATAAATAAATATAGCACATACCACAGTAAACTTTTAGTTAGCTATCTGCTGGTGTAAATAGTTTACGATTTCCACTTTAAAAAAAATAAATAAATAAAAAACTTGTTAGTTGCATGTAAGGAAAGCATGCTATTTTTCTGAGTAAACCTGCATTTATAGCAGAGTAATGGTCTGTCTCAATGTCTGCACTTTCATGATTGCAGGTATCCTGGTGTATAAAGCACACAAGATTATAGAGTCCTGCCAGGAGGCATTTATACTCCGCTTGTACCGACAGAAGAACAAGCAAGGTTTCATCAAAGCCTTTACAGACAATCCGATTGCATTCAACATGGGATTCTGCCAAGTGGAAAGAGTAATGAGAAATCTATTTGTGAGGAAACTTTATCTATGGCCACGGTATGTTTTGCTTAAAATGTTGTGTTTACACTAAGTTAGGCGAACACACATTTTGCACTTTCCAATTAACCATTTGGGGGTATGCAGCACACATAAAAACCCATTGCTCTGAAATGAAAAAAGTAGTTGGTAGTGCAGTATTGGTACGTAGAATTAAATTAGGTGCAGACAAATGCATTGCAGAATCCTTGCATAATATTGGCTGTTGGTTTCCTACTTCTGAGTATCATGGCCTCTTATGTTACATGTATAGTGAGTTAAGGAAAAAACATTCACCAATAATAAACTTAACGTAATCTTAATCTTAAAATAACATTGGGCTTGTTTCCCTGCTGCTTGCCACTAATTGTCTAAGTTAGTCATTCTCCCCACAAGCTAAACTGGGTACTGTTCCCCGGATTCTATTCTGTGTGGTTATGAAAGGAAGACCTGAGAGGCAGCTAGAGCAGCACGTCACTGCCCGTAAAGTGTTGTGTTTTACTAGCTGGGTGCATTGTGTGAACCTATATTGACAACTATGATTTTTTTAGATAAGGCGCTGCTTCGGCAGTGTATTCTCGATAAGAGTGAGGTTTCCAGGCTCTGGCTTGTTATACCCCTAACCACGGGGGCAGCGGGGATGGGGCGAAGAGGTAGATAACTAAGACAAACAAAACAAAGCATGAAGTCATTACACACCCTATTTTTTCATAAACTCTTATCGTCTGAGCTGTATACAAACTACGTGTGAAATGGTTATAGGGCATGTGAATAGTACTTGGATCATATTTAAAGGGTTATTTCAAGCACCATGGCCACTTCAGTGATTCAAAGTGGTTGTGGTGCTTGTAGTCTGTACGTGCAGCATTTCACTATGAAACACTGAACATACAGCGATATTTAATGTTACTGCTAGAGGCAATTACCGGATGCTCAGCATCCTACAGAGACCCAGTTAAGTTGCCCCATTACTAGGAAACGGCGTCAGGGTGCTCCTAGCGTCGTAACCAATTCAGCGGGCTGTAGTGTTTCTGATGCTTAGAATACATGCCCCTTACCTAGCATTCCTGGTATTTTATTCATCAGATATTTAGTATAGTGTACTCCATAATATTGTCTTTTTTATGTTAACATTACATGTTTTCTTCCTCTTTTATTACAATTTTAACATACTATGTTTGTTTTAGTATTAGTATTTGAGTTAACTTGTACAAAGTTTAATTATTTCTAGAAAGTATTAATAATTTCCCTACTCTGTAGTGCCTACAGCAGGGCAAAAAACATTGCGACATATGTTTGTAGTCACTGCTGTTTTTCTTTCCAGGTTCCACATGTCTGTGAATTCTTTCTTAGAGAAGCATAAACCTGAAGTAGTAGAGTTGCACGTCTCCATGACCCCTGCCATGCTTGCTATTCAAGCTTCAATATTGGACATTATGAATGCTTGTCTGAAAGAACTCAAGCGCTATAACCCAGCTCTAGAGGTGGAGGATTTATCTTTGGAAAGTGCCATTGGCAAAGCATTTGACAAGGTGTTTGTTTCTTTATTATTGATAATAGCTATTATAATTCGATTAGTCACTCATGTGAGAACCGTCCGTAATTTAAAGTGAGATTCAAATTTTAAATGGCCACTACAGGCATCAAAACAACTTTAGCTTAATGAAGCAGTTTTGGTGTATAGATCACACATCTGATGTCTCATGGCTCAATTTTAGGTTAAATCACTTTTGCTTCTGTTTGTGCAGCCCTAGACACACCTTCCCTGGCTGTGACTGACACAGCCTGCATGAAATCAAAATGGTTTCATTTTCAGTCAGATGTAACTTACTGAAACAGTTTTAATCACCTACTCTTTAAATTAAACTTTAATTACACACAAGAGGCTCTTTCAAGGTCTTTAAGGCTATTAATTGAACAGGAGATACGACATTCTAATTTAAGCAAACTGCAATAGAGGAAGTGTAAACATTACATGTTTCTGTACAGGAAGTGTTTAGGAAGAATGTTCAAGTCTCATGCAGGGAGGTTTTACTAGGGGTGCATAAATAAAGTGATTTAAATCTCCTAAGTGTCAGAAAATTGAGCAGTGAAACTGAGGGACATGATCTATACACCAAAACTGCTTCGTTAAGCTAAAGTGGTTTGGGTGCCTATGGTGGTCCTTTAAAGCCAAAAGGAAGCATTCTTCAAGTCTGCTTTCCTACCAGTACAGCTGCTTTGGCCTTCAATTTGTAATTTGCTTTGAATTCCCAACATAGTCACTTTAGTGAATAATAATGTAAACATCTATATGTTCTTAATGGATCACTCTAAGCATCTTTACAAATTTGCCTAATTGTTGAGTTGATGGTGCAAACGGCACCCTACATCCACACTCAGCTATTTGAATGGTGTAGTACTGAAGTCATTTGTAAACATACAGCCTCTTTGATATCCGTTTTCTCCAAGTTGTGCTTGCAATTATATTTTTATTTCTTTATCTGCACTTTCATATCTGTGGATGGTTTACATTTAAAAAAAAAAAACACACTCAAATAATACCTTTCACAAAATGTTTTCTAATGGAGAAAGCAGTCAAATTAATTACAGTGGAACCTCAGAACTCAAACTTAATCCATTCCAGAAGGCTGTTCAAGTTCCGATTTGTTGGAGAACCGAATCAACATTTTCCATAAGAATTTATGTAAATTGGATTAATCCATTCCAGACCCCCACCATTACAGCATTTTAATACAAATTTGAATAATGCCTTGCATGCATAAAATCAAATAGAAAATAAATAATAAACACAATGTACAGTAAATGAAAAGAAAATTTTACTTTACCTGTAATGATGAGAGTTGATGGTGTAAGTGGAAAAGAGAAGAAATATGATTGGTTCGATGGGGAACTGTTAGGTAACTGTTCTTCTGGCATTTAAAATGTGTCTAACGTGAGACCTAGCTTTATGATGGAACATGTTTGTGTCATGATTTGTTCGGGTACTGAGAATCGTTCGTGTATCTAGCCATTTTTTTATTGAATTTTTTGTTCAACTACCGAATTGTTCGGGTAAGGGACCGTTTGAGTTCCGAGGTTCCACTCTATTGTGAATTTTCTGTCCAGTGTAATATTTTGCTCATTACTGAATTTTGACACACTTCGCAAATAATTGATTATGTCCAGCTAAAGTTTCACTAATCTTCCTTTCTTCAGACTATCCGCCATTACTTGGATCCACTATGGCATCAGCTTGGAGCCAAGACAAAGTCTTTGGTTCAAGACTTAAAGATTCTTCGCACACTCTTACAATACCTTTCCCAGTATGACTGTGTGACTTTTTTAAACCTTCTAGAATCAATGAGGGCAAGTGAAAAGGCATTTGGGCAAAATTCAGGTAAATAAAGTGCACTTGAAACAAGTAGTATTTATACATTATGAACCGTTCTTCTTTTTCCCCCACATATTTGTGTTTTATAAGAGATATACACATTATTGCATAAAATATTTTTTATGACATAGATTAAAGACATTCAGAGCTCTGCACAGCTGTCTACCCACAGACAACCGTTAACCACTGCTAGAACGCTTCTATAATCATGTTATTTTTTTATGTGTGTGTGTGTGTATATATATATAAAATACATGTAAATTGGAGGATGTGAAGAAATTTTTAACATGCCTTGTTTAATTGCTAGTTTCTAGTTAGTGCTAGTTTTACATGTTTACTCCAAGCAGGATGACCACATCACATAGGCCTGCAGTTTACTCCATGCCTCCCAAAAAAGTCCTTATTTCTTTGCAATTATAGCCTCCTAAACTAAAATTCCATATTTCCCATAACAATTAGGTCAATTAACCCCTTCCAGGTTCCCTGTGTGCACCCTTTTTTATAAGCTTTTCCAGCTACTTCTGCTCTACACACTTACAGTGTAACAGTCACACAACATTCACTCACAGATAGGGGCACACAGTCATACACACACTGCCCTCAGTCACACAGGAACATACATTCTCAGAGATATACATAACAATTACATACAAACACATTCAGTTACAGTCAAAATCACAATCAGAAATATTCTCATACACATTTACAGTGATACACACTCACAGCATACACCTACAGTCACAATCATAGATGCACAAAATCACACAGACACAGACTTACAATTATGCATGCAGGACATGCACACTCACAGTCAGACATTTATGCTCTGACACACACAGACAACACACTCACATTCACATACCCTGATACCCAATCACTTTCATACACCAGACAACACACTCACATTCACAGACCCTGATACCCAATCACTTTCATACAGCAGACAACACACTCACATTCACAGACCCTGATACCCAATCACTTTCATACAGCAGACAACACACTCACATTCACAGACCCTGATACCCAATCACTTCCATACACCAGACAACACACTCACTTTCACATACCCATACAACCACTCACTTTCACACACCAGATACTCACTCACAGTCACTCATGGAGACACACCATAGGTGATTCACCTGTTGCTGAGAGCTACTAATTCCTTTATGCCCCATAGTGCTCCTCACTGTAACAGGCAGTATGTATGTTGTGGCAGCTCCTACCTGTAGGAGCTGGAGCCAGCCTTCAGAGTGGGAGCTTGTTCCCACTCCCTCGCGGTCTGATGACATACGTCATGTTATGGGAGGGCTGATACAGAGCAAGGGGGCGGAGCTTTGCAGACCGCAGTCAATAAAACCTCTGCAGGGCTGTTACAATGCCTCAGGGAGGCCCTGCAGCATCCAGGCTTCCATAGTGTGTCTCCGTGGTAGCAGCTCTGCCCTTCAAAACACCGGCAGTGTGTGAGTTGTGAGGGGCGGCTGCTGTGGGCTTAGGGTGTCAGAAATATTTAAAAATCCAAGTCTCTGGCCAGGTGCCAGAGATTTGGATTTTTGCGCCGTCCCTTCTGGACGTGCCGGCCCTGATTGTATAACTCGTTCTGCCGGTTTGTGCCACAGTGTAATTACAGGACCTACCACTGTGACATGCTAAAAGAACTAAACTGACTGTCACTGGTATCCAGATGCACCCTTCATCTTTCAATCATCGTGTATTAAAGCTCCCACCCTACCTGAGCAGAATGCTGTCCCTGGCTGTTCCCACCTCCTTTAACCTCCGATCCAGTACCAGCACTTTTTTTAGTCTTCCTCAATACAAAAAGAAACGCGATCCTCCTTTTCCTACAGAGCACCGCAATTATGGAACGACCTCCCGCACAATTTCAAATCTTCCCCAGGCCTAAAATCCTTCAAGAAATCCATCTCTACATATCTCAACAGAATGCACCTGTCATGGTTGATTATATATTTCCTACCAGTTCTATGTTACATTTTGTATTAATATTGTTTTTGTATTTTATTGTACCCTATTGTATCAATGCAATGTTTTGTGAATGCAGGACATACTTGAAAACGAGAGAAATCTCAATGTATCCTTCCTGATAAAATATTTTATAAATAAAATATATATTCTCAAGATAATATGCATCCTAGGTTTTACATAATATCTTCCTGCTTCTGTTTTATGTTTAAGGCTGGCTGTTTCTTGACTCTAGCACATCAATGTTTGTCCATGCTCGTGCCAGGGTTTACCATGTTCCAGATTCTAAAACTATCAAGAAGCCAAAAACATCTGAAAACGTGCAAGCCAAGTCAACAGAAATCGCAAATGGTATGTGTAAAATAGATACATAACGTTCTACTGTAAGTGGCTACATTGCTATTAGATCAGATAAAGAGACACTTCAGGCACCGTTACAGCTACTGCAGAATTAAGTTGTTATGGTGTGCCAGCTTACTTCAATTAGTTTCCATTAATGAGCAGTTTAAAATCAGTCTTCAGACTGGCGCCCCTCAGCTCTGCCTCTTCACTTCCATTCCAGACTGAGATTTCAACTAGTAGGTTAAAGGGAAACTCCAGTGCCAGGAAAACATTGTCGCTGCCTCTGGTAAGTTACTGAAGGGGTTTTCACCCCTTCAGCAACCGGGGATTGGGGGGTGGAAGGGAGAGGGGACCTGCAGTGCTGGCACTGAAGTTTCCCTTTAACCTACTAGTTGAAATCTCAGTCTGGAATGGAAGTGAGGAGGCAGAGCTGAGGGGTGCCAGTCTGAAGACTCTGATTTTAAACTGCTCATTAATAATTACACTTGCAGGGTTAAGAGTAGTGAGAGTTGGCACCCAGACCACTCCAATGGGCAGAAGTGGTCTGGGTGCCTGGAGTGTCCCTTTAATGCGCTCAGCCTGTAAATACCTCCCCATTCACAAATCAGAGGGAAAAAAGTATGTATCTGATGCTCTCATCCTATCAGCTGTTCCCAGTCCGATGCTTTCTGATTGACTCCTCAGACTGGAAAGGAAGTGAATGGTCAGAGCTGACTTTGAGGTTAAACCATTTAGCAGTTTAAGCCTTTGAGGTAATCCAGCACCTTGGACGACCTTGTACCATAAATTTTTTTTCAGGTTATTTATTTAGTTATTATGGTTTCCGGAGTGTTCTGTTTCAACTTTTTCATGGTAAGTCCTTTTGATAGTGCTGCATGTCCAGACATTACCCCTTTAATGAGTATTATTTCAACCAGGGTTATTTATTCACAAAGGGAGAATTTCAAATGTTAGGCTAAAATAGTCAAACTGGAAAATTTCTCCAAGTTAGCTATGATTTTCGTTCAGCTACTTTGTCTTCAAATTTGAAATTCTCCATGAATTTCTGACCGTTCTTATTTTAGTGAATAATCCTGTTTATGTTTTTTTCAACACGTTATCTCTCCATAACACATTGCGTACCATCACTACTGTTGTTAAAATAACAGCACTATGTAATGGTAGCGCTTATTGTGATAACATGATTGTATATGGACGTGCCTTCAAAGCCCCCCATCCTAAAACAAACTAAAATATAGGTCTATTGTTTTCTTGTTAAGGAGGTAAGTGGATCATCTGCTTAATACCTCAGTTATCTGTCTTAAATTTAGGCCCCACTCTCTGTACACTGAGAATGCTACATAATACCCCTGGGCCACTTAAACTCCATTCCCAAACTGGACATCTCCAAAAAATATTCTCTCCGTTTATTCCCGCTGTTGCAAAGTATTAGAGAATGAGTAGCCTAAAGTTCTTTACAGGGAGAATCATCCTCTATTAATGCAATCCTCTTCCTTCACCATTGTATCCTCTTATAATTACTATGCTTGATCCTAATTAAAATTAACTCTTAGCACAAGCTGTTGATCACTAAAGCTTGATTGGTAAATGGACTAAAATTGGTTTTGGCAATCTCCAACTGCTACTTTCATTAAGGTGCCTATGTCTCACAAATATATTTAGATAATGATTTTTTAACTTTGTTTTGATTTGGCTTTCAGAATATTTTACACATTCCCCTTACCCATGTTCTAGAGTCCTATCAAATATGTTGGCGCTTTATAAATGCCAGTAATAATATAATAATACTATGTGCAGTGTTATCAATGGAAAGTTACTGATAGACTAGGAGTGTCAGCAACTTTGGGGTTAAACCATTTGTCAACAATTTAGCCCTTAAAGGTAAGATGGCAGCTGAGACTTCCAGGCATATATAATTGAGATAAAAAGTTATGGTACCCGGAGTGTTCCTTTAATATTAGTCATTGGGTTTCAGGGATGTTAACAAATTTTCCTAGGTTTTTTAAAAAATATTTTAAAAATTAGTTTTGTTTTGTTTATGCACATTTGCAAAAACACCTCTGCTTTATGAGATTTGTGAATTTTTATTTTTCTTCCCAGATGGAAAGAAAGAATTGGTTTTAGAGAGCAACCCAAAATGGGAAGCTTTGACTGAAGTCTTGAAGGAGATTGAAGTAGAAAATAAAAACTGTGATGATCTCGGTCCAGGTAAGGATAGAGGTTTGGAACAATATTTCAAACCATGTAATATTAGGAGATGTGTGTGTGTGTGTGTGTGTGTGTATGTATGGAAAAACCCTTGCACTCACGCTTGTATGTCTCTTGGTTGCCGGGTGCTAGTTATCCAGGGCTTTAGTATCCATTATCCAAAGAGGTAGCTGCACTCACTGGGTTAAAGAGTCCAATCTTTATTTGAAAATATTTAAAACACGATCAACATTTCAGTCATTTATAAAGAACTTTCTTCAGGATCAATACCCTTTCCTGAAATATTTTCAAATAAAGTTTGGACTTTTTAACACCGTAGGTGCAGGTTCCTCTTTGGACAATATATATATATATATATATATATATATATATGTATATATAACAAAAAGTAGTGATGGTAGCACTCACGGTCTTCAGTTAAAAATCTTTATTCAACAAGAATTAAAACATAAGGTCTAGGATCAACGTTTCAGTCCTCTCTCAGGACTTTCATCAGGATCAATATGATAAAAGTCCTGAGAGAGGACTGAAACGTTGATCTTAGACCTTATGTTTTAATTCTTGTTGAATAAAGAAGATTTTTAACTGAAGACCGTGAGTGCTACCATCACTACATTTTGTTGGATATTGAAAGTCCCAGGTTTGAGCACCCGGCAAGCACACTTTACAATTATAGCCTGAGTGCAAGGATTCTTTACTATTTTGTGTGTGTGTGTGTGTGTGTGTATATATATATATATATATATATATATATATATATATATATATATATATATATAATTTCCAATGTATCACAGCACTCACCCTTAAGTTTTTGTCTTGGTGCTACCAGCATATATAATATATAAATGGGGGCGTGGCCAAGCGACTGAACTGAATGGCCGCATGATCTCGGAGCTCCGAGACACAGCTAGACATTTTGCCATTCTACCACGGCAAAACCCGACCGAAATACCCAAAGAGGCAGGAGCGAGACCCGTACCACACAATGGGTCGGAAAAACAAAAAAATAAAACCAGACAAACCTCACCTCAGCCAGGACATTGGCGCACTCCTCAGGCAGGCGCATCAGGCCACCAGGCCCAATATGGCCGACTACTCCGGGGCCTACTCAGACCTGTCCGACGACCTGTCCCTGGATGATGAGGTGGATGCAACTCCGGCGAGACCACCTTCGGATGGAAAACCGCTCAGCCCGGACAAGGAACCGGTAACAACGGTGGTACATAAAGACCTGCTGGCGGGCTTACAAAAAAACATACTGGCAGACATGGCGAACCTGCGAGCAGACCTTCAGGGCCTGACGGGCCGGCTGGGTACAGTGGAAACTACTGCTGGGGAACATGCACAGCAAATAGCCTCAATGCAGCAAACAATATTGGGGCTCACGAAGCAAAACAAAAGTTATGACGCCAGATTTGCAACGTTAGAAGAAATGAGACGAAAAAACAACTTGAAAATTAGGGGGGTCCCGGAAACCGTACTAATGGAGGAACTACCCCACATGCTGAGACGTCTCGCAGCGGCGCTGTTACCCCCAAGACAGGCTAAATCCCTATCCTTTGACGAATGCTTTCGCATCCCAAAAGCACCCAAGGCCCCAGCGGCAGCACCAAGGGACTTAATAGTCCACCTACACAGCGGGCGGGACAAAGCGGCACTGCTCGCAGCTCTCAAGAACCAAGACCCTTATGATTTTGAGGGAATGCGGCTCACCTTTTATCCGGACTTATCTGGAGGTACCTTGGCGTGGCGGAGAACCCTGAGGCCACTCACCACTATCCTCAGACAGAACGGCATCCAATACCACTGGCGGCACACGAGGACCCTATTGATCCTTCAAGGAGAAGCACGACACATAGTCCACGACATCACCGAAGCAACGGCCATGATGCATACATTGGGACTACCTTTGAACTCACTGCCGTCAGTCGCACCTCAAAGGGGAGAAACTGCAAAGCAACGATGGGACCCGGCAAAAGTGACCGCATTTGTCCCTCGACAGCCACCGACGGTCTGACTTGCAGAAGGGACTACTTGAACTCTCACTAATGCCGAACCATGTCTACAGACATGTAACAACACCAAGTTGCCCCTACCAGGCAAACCATGTTGTCCTTGTTATAATTCTCCCTAGTTTGTGCACCACAACAACACATGCTCACTACTATAGGCAGATTACCTGACCCTCCCCTACCCTCGGATGTACCCTCAGATGACTGGCACAAGCAGCCCCTAAACTAGGCGCTGCGCCCCTAGCTTCCACGACAGAACAAACGCATAGGTTTAACACCATACCACAGACCCAAATAACGCATACCGAGGCTCAACAATGTACAGGTACCTCTATCAACAGTCAAGCCACACGAGCCTAGGTACACAGGCATCACACTAGACGCCCTGTCTGCGACCACGGTCAGAACTTAGCCCACAATCGGTATGACAGACACCTCAGACGACCAACACACACTCAGTATGGACACACATACCTTCTTCTTGTGGGCTATAGGCACACGACTCATATCACAAAAATGTGCAGACCCTCCATTTGCCACATTGTATATATGTATCTGAATGTTTCGCCCTGGAATGCTGTTGTGGCACCATGGGCCCGTTTGTTAACATGCGCACCACAAAAATAAAGAATTAAAAAAAAATATATATATATATAAATAACGAATAAAGAGGTGCACTCACAGGTCTTCTTCCAAACGTGAAGTTTATTCTGTTATTTCAAGGTTGTCCCAACGTTTCGACCCCTAAGGGTCTTTTTCAAGGACCTTAGGGGTCGAAACGTTGGGACAACCTTGAAATAACAGAATAAACTTCACGTTTGGAAGAAGACCTGTGAGTGCACCTCTTTATTCATTTTATATATATATATATATATATATATATATATATATATGTGTGTGTGTGTTACATCTTCACAAAACTGGAAAATCGTATCATTCCTTATGATTTTTACTAGTGAAATAATGTTTGTTTAGGTTTATAGTTAAAATTAAGTGTGTGCGTGCGTGTGTCTGTCTGTCTGTGTGTCTAGCTGTGACCATGGGTGAGTTGGAGAATTTCTCCAAAAGCAGCTGTTTTTTTTGCAGCTCTGTATTTACAGTCTATAATATAATATCTTCATATTGCTCTAACCAGTTTCATCATGAACATGTCTTTGTCAAGATGCTTGGTTATAGTGGTAGGTAATTCACAGTTGTGCACTATGAAAGTATTTTGCACTGTACCGACTTTTGGCATTTTGCAATTGAATGTCATAACACTGCAACCATATCATTTCTTTGAATTGGTTTGGATGCCTGGAGTCTCCTGGCATTGTCCCTTTCATTTAGTGTTGAACCATTTTCAGGCAGTGTAACATGAAAAAGGATTCTGTGGCCATTCAAATCCTGGCCCCTAATGGAGGTATGGCGAAAGCACAGTTTACACACTTGTACTGATATGGATAGCATAAATATATATTCTTATTTAAGTTATTAATTTGCCAACATTGCACACGTTTGCTTTATGTTCTTTCTTTTGAAATTTACATTAAAGGTACACAATAGGCATCAGAACCACTGCAGCTCCATGTAGTGGTTCTAGATCAAAGAGACTATCCTTGCAGCCTCTATAGTGTCTACGGTGCCTTTTCTGAGAAAAGGTTGTGTTCACACTGCTGCCTTACGCCACCGCTGTTCGTTGTCACTCTAACAGCCTCTTTTCAGGACCAATGTGCATCTTCATTCTCAGCATGGTATTTCTGCCTTACTTGAATAGGTTCTGAGTGACAGGCAACAGAGGGTTGTAGTCATTGGAGTATATTCGAAGCTTGGGCTTGTCACCAGTGGGGTACCTCAGGGATCTGTACTTGGACCCCATTCTCTTTAATATTTTTATTAGTGATATTGCAGAAGGTCTTGATGGTAAGGTATGTCTTTTTGCTGATGATACTAAAATATGTAACAGGGTTGACGTTCCAGGAGGGATAAGCCAAATGGCTAATGATGTAGGTAAACTAGAAAAATGGTCAGAGTTGTGGCAACTGACATTTAACGTGGATAAGTGCAAGATAATGCATCTTGGACGTAAAACCCAAGGGCAGAGTACAGAATATTTGATAGACTCCTAACCTCAACATCTGAGGAAAGGGATTTAGGGGTGATTATTTCTGATGACTTAAAGGTAGGCAGACAATGTAATAGAGCAGCAGGAAATGCTAGCAGAATGCTTGGTTGTATAGGGAGAGGTATTAGCAGTAGAAAGAGGGAAGTGCTCATGCCATTGTGTAGAACACTGGTGAGACCTCACTTGGTGTATTGTACGCAGTACTGGAGACCGTATCTCCAGAAGGATATTGATACTTTAGAGAGAGTTCAGAGAAGCGCTACTAAACTGGTTCATGAATAATATTACCAAATAAGTGCGCTAATACTGGAGATATAGATCTGAAAATAAGCAAGGAAAAATATAGTGCAGATGGTATATACAGAACCATATATAGGTAGGGGTGAGGGGAAAGAACTCACATGGACCAGAGCCCAATCACCCCCGGCTCTGGGTTTCACAGCTGTATTGGAGAGGGAAAAATCCCACAATCTGCAGATTTAAGCTGTATGCTGGATACTATGAAGCCAGAGAACATTTTTTAGAAGTGGTGGGTATCAGCTGTATAAGCTACCCACATAAAAGCATAAATACACAACGGAGAATGCCACAGTCACGAACAACGCTGGGTTTCAAAAGTCCTGCTCACGTGACCACTTCCACTTCTGATGACGTCTCCGTGACGCGCTTCGCCCACCTGTCTGGGCTTCCTCCGAAGTCCGTGTTCACCAGCTCCTCCTCTTATACACCTTAATCCGCCCCATACTGTCATCACTAATCTTAAAATGTAAACATCATCCTAGAAAATCGGAGGACAGTGTTCATTGATATGGGATCTTCCAAATAAGTGCGCTAATACTGGAGTAGATCTGTTATGTTTGATGATAGCTGGCTGTTGTGCAGATAATTCCCCCCAGCACTTTGTATACAGACAGATACTCAGCACTCTCTTATAGCTGATCAGCATGGAGGCGTATCAAATTAGGGACACAGGATAGGATGATGTTTAAATTTTAAGATTAGTGACGACAGTATGGGGGCGGATTAAGGTGTATAAGAGGAGGAGCTGGTGAACACTGACGTCGGAGGAGGAAGCCCAGACAGGCGGGCGAACCGCGTCACAGAGACGTCATCAGAAGGCGTACCCGGAAGTGGTCACATGAGCGGGACTTTCGAAACCCAGCGTTGTTTGTGACTGTGGCATTCTACGTTGTGTATTTATGCTTTTATGTGGGTAGCTTATACAGCTGATACCCACCACTTCTAAAAATCGTTCTCTGACTTCATAGTATTCAGCATACAGCTTTCATTTGCAGATTGGGGGATTTCTCCCTCTACAATAGAGCTGTGAAAACCCAGGGCCAGGGGTGATTAGGCTCTGGTCCATGTGAGTTCTTTCCCCTCACTCCTACCTATATATGGTTCTGTATATAACATCTGCACTATATTTTTCCTTGCTTATTTTCAGATCTACTATCTCCAGTATTAGCGCACTTATTTGGTAATATTACAGAACTAAGTGTGTCCCTAATCTAACACTCTTCCATGCTGATCAGCTAAAAGAGAGTGTTGAGTATATGTCTGTATACAAATATTATTCATTTTCTGTGTTTACTAGTTTGTGTCACTTGGGTATAGTGCTGCTATACTGTTGTAGCACATATTTTCTTAGCGCTCACTTATTATTGGATTGTTAAACTGGTTCATGGATTGCAGGATAAAACTTACCAGGAAAGGTTAAAGGAACTTAACATGTATAGCTTGGAGGAAAGACGAGACAGGGGGGATATGATAGAAACATTTAAATACATAAAGGGAATCAACACAGTAAAGGAGGAAACTATATTTAAAAGAAGAAAAACTACCACAACAAGAGGACCTAGTCTTAAATTAGAGGGGCAAAGGTTTAAGAATAATATCAGGAATATTACTTTACAGAGAGGTTAGTGGATGCATGGAATAGTCTTCCAGCTGAAGTGGTAGAGGTTAACACAGTTAAAGAGTTTAAGCATGCATGTGGCATAAGGCTATCCTAACTATAAGATAAGGCCAGGGACTAATGAAAGTATTTAAAAATATTGGGCAGACTAGATGGGCCGAATGGTTCTTATCTGCCGTCACATTTCTATGTTTCTATGTTTCTTCATCACACTTCAGAGTTTAAAATATTACCGTAATTGAAACCCATTATTTCATTGAAACATTTTACTAATAACATAACAATCATAAGCTGATCACATAACTTCCCTCTTCTTTTAACCGCTCACATACATGCTCCTTATTCACTGTTCGAATCCCTAGCTTTGAGGAACATGTTAATAATTTCAAATCACATTGATGTAATTACAATACACACACACTCCTTTTTAAGGGAAAATATAAAAAAGGATTCTTTAATTAAACCTCATCTCTAAAACGTGTAAAGTAGTGTGACATCTAGCACCCACAAGCTGTTAAATGAGAAGATATATTTTTAGCATTAACCTACCAGTATGTTTTAAAGTACAAGATCAAATTCCGGCCTCTTGCTGGCACGCTTTCAAGTAGTCTTCTATTGTTTTTATAAATGTCAGTAATCAGGCTCTTTCTTATAAGACCAGATTGAGATTGGAAAGGGCTTTATATAATTACTTTGTAAGGACTATTTACTTATGTCATGTTGAAGCAAACAAAAATGTAACGCAATTTTAATAAGATGTGTTTGTCCTAGTACATTGAATTCCTAAAGATTAAATTTCTTGTATAAACATGCATATCTAGCACAGTCAGAGGGAAATGTTACTCGCTCTTAAAGGGGCATTTCAAGCTTGTTGCAACCCTCATTTTAAAAGGACACTGGGCACCAAAACAACCTCATTACTATTAAGTTTTTTTTTTCTTTCAGTGTCTAATTTTTATTGAGTTTTTTTTGTCAAATTCTTGTTGAACAAAGTATAAAATAAATATGAGCAATGGGGTACAGAAATAAGAAAAGGGGGGGTGAGCATTAAATATCAGCTTATGTGCTATGCAGAGCACTGGATTACTACATCCTATCTCATAACTGTTATTGAGCTACAGTAATAACATTGACAGAGTTATGCATGATACATTGACAGAGTTATGCATGATACATTTTGAGGAGTATATGTCCATGTGAGTTTATAGTAATCGTTGGCCTGGATTCGTCAGGAGCGTGTGGGTTATGTGTGTATGGCTTTTAAGTTCAGTCGGTGCAACGTCCAACTGGCCCATTCTTTCGCATGTAATTCCTCCCCCTAATTCTACTCGCCATGCGCTCGTACTCGTATGTGGAGTCCATCCTGTTCCAAATTTCTAGTATAGTTGGTGCATTTGTTGCTTTCCAGTGGCTCGCTATACTAATTTTAGCTGCCATTAATAAGTGTATGGTCACTACTCTTTGGACGAGAAAATGGCTGGGGAGAGGTGTAAAGATAGCATTCTGCTGTAAACGGGATGGGAGTAAGTGTGAGCCTCTGGAGAAGTTTCTCTACCAAGATGGAGCATCCCAAAAGATGTGCTTAAATGATCCCACATGTGTTCTACATCTCCAACACAGAGGGGAGACGGACTGGTACATGTGAGCCAGTCTAGCTGGGACCAGGTACCACCTCATCAAAATCTTGCAGTATGCCTCCCAATGTGACAAGCTTTGTGATGATGCTCTATTGAGTTGTATGGCTTGAAGCCAAGTAGGTAGAGGTATGGAAGTGTTCAATTCTTTTTCCCATTGATCTATATAGCCATAGCATGATAGTGGGTCTGCCTCATTTATGGAGTTGTAGCACAGGGAGAGTGATTTGGCCTTTGTGCCTTTGCCAATGCTGTGAAGTCCAAATTTGGTTAACTGGGATTCTTCACAGCACTGTATATTATATTATTTGTAAGGTGTGTTTCACTCTGATGTATGTGAATATGTCTCTAGAGGGTAGGTTAAATTCTGCTTGCAATTCAGGGAATTGTTTAAGGTTTTGTGCAGCATATAATTGGTGAACCCGTTCTATCCCCTTGGATACCCAGGTTTTGACAGGAATGTTTTCTGATATGGAGTTGAGAACGTCAATAGGGGCAAAAAAGAGACGGTTTGCTGTTCCAGTAAGTGGGCCAGCCCATCGTGCCCAACCCCGTAACATTAGTTTTGTGCTAGGCAGGTAGCCCTTCTGTTTTTGGTCCCCCTCTGTGCCCAACCAGATCATCTGATCTATCGAGGCTGGGTGGACGCGAGCATCCTCCAATGGTTTCCATATTGGGGGAGTACCACCAGTCAGAACTCCCAAGCCCTGCGCTAAAATGGTTGCCTTATAATAAGCCTTTATATTAGGGATCCCCAGGCCTCCTTTCATCGGTCTTTGCCAAGTTAGGCGCCTTGCAATTCTTGGTTTATTTTTTTCTTCCAGATATAGTTGTTAAATACGTTTTGGAATCTCTTTATAAGTTTGTCTGGTAGTGCCACCGGTATTGTGCGGAATAGGTACAGCACATGGGGCAATGCCATCATCTTGGTGGTGTGGATCCTGCCCATCCATGACACCTCCAGACCTTGCCATGAGTCTAATTGGGCTTGCAGTTTGTGGATTACTGGCTTGTGATTTTCCTGTACAAGTTGGGCGTCGGATTTAGTTAGGTTGATGCCCAGGTATTTTACGTAAGTGGATCTCCAATCAAATGGGTGAGTCATTGCTAGTGTTTGTATTGCAGAGGCGGGAAGACCTATGGGCAATGCCTGGGTTTTTGTCAGGTTATTTTTATAGTAGGACACTTTGCCATATTGGTGTAGTAAGTACATTAAATGAGGGATTGATGTGTGGGGGTCTGTAACATATTTTTTTTTTTTTTGTGTGTGTGTCCCGGCTGGGGTGTCTAATGTTAGGGTGTGTCTTTATGCGATGGATGAGTGATTCTAGACATAATATAAACAAGATGGGAGAGAGTGGACAGTCTTGGCGAGTACCGTTACTAATGTTGAAAGGGTCTGATAGGAACCCGGAATTGAACACTCTAGCTGTAGGACCATGATACAGTGCCAGAATACCAGTTAGGGTGGAAGTAGAAAAACCCAATTTGGCAAGCGTCATTGTCATATATTCCCAGTGTAACCGATCGAACGCCTTTTCAGCGTCAAGCGCTAGGATAACCCCCTTCTGATTGCTTTTCTTGTCCCACTTCGTTAGGTTAATGAAGTGTCTAGTATTGTCACCAGCCTGTCTACCAGGAACAAAGCCAGCTTGTTCTGCTGACACTAAATCCGTGAGTAAGGGTTTGGGTGTTGTTGGCTATAATTTTGCATACAACTTAACATCAGCATTTAACAAGGAGATGGGTCTAAGGTTTCCACAGACAGTGGGTTGTTTGCCTGGCTTAGGGAGCGTTACTACGTGGGCTTCCAGCATCTCTTTGGGCATGGTACCGGAGTTTTTTATGTCGTTAAAAAGTAAGGTGAGATATGGTATCAAGGTGGATTTCAGCTGGTGGTAATAATAATTAGACAGCCGGTCTGGTCCTGGAGCTTTATGCTTCGGAATGGATTGTGACCTCATCTTCTGTGAAAGGTCTGTCTAGAGTTGTACTTTGAGCTAGGGTTAGTCTGGGTAGTGAGGTAACGCCTTCTAAAAAGGATTGTATATCCATGTTGCTTGGTTGGGATGTAGATGTGTCGTCTTTAAGGTTATTTAAATTATGGTAGTAATGTGCTAGTTCATTTACTATGTCTTCTGGGTTATATAGGTTGCCCTTGGAGTGAGAATGAATGTATGGGATTTTGGACTGGATGCGCCTGGCCTTGAGTTTGTTTGCTAAGAGTTTGCCTGCTTTATTGCCCTGGGTGTATTGTGTGAGTTTCAGGGATCTCATCCAGCGTTCGGTGGTTAACGAGGACAAAGATTGTAGTTCATTCTGGAGTTCGTTTATCTTCTTGGATAAAGATTTGGAGGGTTTTAATTTATTTTGGGTTTCTAATGTCATGAGGTCGTACGTTATCTTGTTTTGGGCAACTGCAGTTATTTTTTTACGTTTCGACCCCTCCCGAATGAATAACCCTCTCATTACTGCCTTATGTGCTACCCATATTGTGCTAATTGGAGTATCATCCAATGTATTTTCCTGGAAGTATTCGGCTGCTTCATGTGTGACTGTTTGCAGCACAGATGGTACATCTAGTAGACCTTCATTAAGTCTCCACTTCTCCCTACCTCTGGAGGGGTAAAGGGCTGCTAAAGTGATAATGACTGGCATGTTGTCTGACCATGTCCTCACCCCTACGGATACCTCCCTCACATTTGGTAGTGTGGTGGCATCGACCACACATAGGTCTATACGGGAATATGTCAAATGGACTGGGGAAAAGTATGTGTAGTCTCTTTCTTTGGGGTATTTAGAGCGCCAAGTGTCATACAGGTTGTTTTCAAAGAGCAGGGTGGAAAGAAGGGAGCTTTTAGTTTTCCCTTGCTTTGTGGGGTGTTTGTTCGATTCCCTGCGGATATCGAGTTCGGGGTTAAGGGTGCAATTAAAGTCGCCACAGATGATAACGTGCCCTTGTTTCATCTTATTAATTTGTTTCAGGGCTCGGCGGATAAATGATATTTGGTCTTCACTGGGAGCATAGAGGGAAGCTATAGTAACCAAAATACCGTTTAAAGCTCCCACCAACACCAGCAGTCTACCCGCTGTGTCTGTGTGGCGTGAAGTTTCTGTGAATACCCAATCTGAGTGAAAAAACACGGAGACCCCTTTAGATTTACTTGGAGAGTATGTGTGGACAGCTTGGGGGTATTTCTTGTTACGTAGTTGCGGGGGTTTGCGAGAACAAAAGTGAGTCTCCTGAAAGCACACTATCGCTGCTTCAGATTTTACCATTTCCAGTGCAGCCAAGCGATGCTTATGCGGGCTATTTAGTCCCTTCACATTAAGGGATAAAATTTTAAAGGAGGCTGCCATATTATTTACAGCATGGTGTTGCGGTGAAGGGTGCTGTGGGTTTTGGAAACATTAGCGTTGGTGGTATTGGAGTTGTGAGGGCATGAGACTCGTGGATTGTGGATGTTTCGTCAATATGACATTCTGATCTCTGTCACTCTATGTGAAATTATGCTCAAGGCGGGCGGGGGGGTATGGGGTATGGGGGAGGGAAACAAAAAAATCGGATTTATACAAACGATAACCTAAGTAAATAACAACTTTGTGAGAGCCGCAAAGAATGAGACCTGAGTGTGGGTCACAGAGGGCACCACACATGGTTCGGTCGAGGAGGGGTGGCGGGTGACCCACCTGTTTGTCGCCCTCATTACGTGTTTGTGGCTACAGTGCGTTTTTAGACATAGTCATATTGGTCGACACAAGTATATATACATTTCAGCATAATAACATAGCTCTTCTAATTGTTCATATGGCAATTAACTTTCCCAGTACCTGCCCACGTGAGCATGTGGAGGACATGCTGACATTGAAACTAACATTTACAGTTAGTACGTCTGTGCAGACAGGTAATTGTCATTGATTAAAGTACATGGGAGTAACAAGAAACTTTCCCAGTACCTGCTCACGTGAGCATGCGGAGGACATGCTGGCATTGAAACTAACATTAACATTTACAGTTAGTACGTCTGTGCAGACAGGTAATTGTCATTGATTAAAGTACATGGGAGTAACAAGAAACTTTCCCAGTACCTGCTCACGTGAGCATGCGGAGGACATGCTGGCATTGAAATTAACATTTACAGTTAGTAGTACGTCTGTGCAGACAGATAATTGTCGTTGATTAAAGTACATGGGAATAACAAGAAAAGAGATAATGAGAAACAATTAATGATACTTAAGTGGTCCGTGCGTGTGAAGGTGTTTTGTGGTAAGTTACACCGTAGGCACGGAATCACGTTTTGCCGGTAAACCGGCAAGAATTCATTCAGGCCTCAACTTTCTTGGTGGGGACTTTTGTAGTGCGGAAAGTCCCATTGCGTGGTGTAGGCCCCATTCCTTGAGCTTGGCTAGTCCCACTTCAGGTTCCAATATGGGCACTGATTTCCCTTTGTACCATACCAGCAGTTTCGTTGGGTAGCCCCATCTGTAGGATATATCCTGGTTTCTGAGCGTTTTGGTGACGTCTATGAACTCACGTCTGCATGCCATGGTGGTAGCTGATAAATCTGCAAAGATAGATATCCCTTGGTAAGGCTCCGGCAGAGTTAGAGATTTTCTCGCTGCCTTAAGGAGCTCGTCTTTAGATTCGTAATAGTGGAAGCGAGCGATAGTGTCCCTGCAGTGAACCTGGCAGGCGGTGTACTCTATCCAGCGTCCAGGCTTCCTCCGCCAGGTGCGGCACCATTGCTTTGCATAGGCCGCGCAGATATTGTGTTAGTTCCTCTTGAGGCACCGAGTCTGCTATGCCCCGGAAACGGAGGTTGTTTCAACGTGCTCTATCTTCCATGTCTGCTAGTTTGAGTTTCATGGTGGAGTGTTCCTCCTCTAAGTGTTGAATTTTGTCCACAAGATCATTGTGCGCGATACAGAGTTTGTCCGTTTTATTCTCCAACTGACTTGTGCGGCCCCCCAGCTCCTTGATATCGCGGCTGAGGTCGGCTGCCATTTGGAGGAAGTCTGCCTTGAGGGATCCTTTGAGGTCCTGCAGCATCGTGTGGAGACTCTAATTCGTCACCGGGTAATCATCTTGCGCGTTAGAGTTGTCGATTAGGCCTTCTGACAAGGGTGATTGTTGCATGGAGTCGTCGCCATCTTGGATTTGCCTCACCCGGTTTTTCCCAGTTTGCCGTACTTGGTCTGTAATTTTTATTTGTTTGGAGGGTGCCATGTTGCTGATTGATGTTGTTTGTCTCCAAAAATGCGATTTTTGTGCCTTAATCGTCGCCTATTGGTTGCATTTGGGCTTGGTGGGTCGCAGAGCGCTCACCCTGTGTCTGCTCTGTTCGGCGGTTAGCCACACCCCCAAGCACTCTCTTTTAAGAACAGTTTCTCCTGTTATTACTATTAAGTTTTAATGATGCAGTGAGGTCCCGAGGGCTGTCTTAACGTAGACGATTAAACTGTTGACGAAAAGTTTGACCCCAATGTCTGGAACACAGTGCACAATCGCTCTGCCCCTCCACTTCCTATGCAGGTCTGTGACTTCAATCAGGAAGCCATGGACCGGGCTCCACTGATAGGCTGAATGCAATCAGCCCATCACTAGCATCCCATTCAAAAAATGAGCGAAAAATTTACGTATGTCTCTCAGCTTATCAGTGGCGCCTTTCTGATTGCAGCCTCAGACTAATAGGAAGTGGAAGGATAGCGCGATCAGGTTTTTATTGTGATGTTATGATGCCCAGAATGGTCCTTTTTAATGCATCCTATAGAAACTGCATTTAAAATATATATGCATAAAATAAACAAAATATTTTCACCTTTTGAAGTACATGTCTTGAATCCTAGGGTTTGCAGCTTCCTGCAGTGTGCTCTACACAAAGTAGGAGGAAGCCGACCCTCTCAGCCAGTTAGTACTTTCCCATTCTTTTCAGGAGCTACGAGATGCACCTTCAGTGCATCTGTTCCTCTATCATACTTAAAGGGACACTATAGTCACCCGAACAACTACAGCTTATTGAATTTGTCCTGGTGAGTAGAATCATTACCTTCAGGCTTTTTGCTGTAAACACTGTCTTTTCAGAGAAAATGCAATGTTTACATTAGAGCATAGTGATAACTTCAATGGCCACTCCTTAGATGGCTGCTAGAGATCCTTCCTGGGTCATGGCTGCCTAAAATGCATCCAAACATTCAGTGTCTCCTCCCTCTGCATGCAGACACTGGACTTTCCTCATAGAGATTTATTGATTCAATTAATCTCTATGAGGAGATGCTGATCGGCTGTGTTTGAATTGTGCTGGCTCTGCCCCTGATCTGCCTCCATCACAGTCTCCGCTCATCGTATGGAGAAGTACTGTGATTAGATCAGGCTACCACTTCTGTTGATGTCAGCAGACAGGTTGCTACTCTGAGGCAAACCGCACGCAGAGCTACAGCTTCAGGCTTGAATACGAGTAAGATTTTGCTATATTTAGGGAGGCATGAGGGGCTCGGGGGTTGGATAGTGGTTTTAACACTATAGGGTCAGGAATACATGTAGTGTTCCTTTAATGTCACAGCAGTAAGTTGCACCTTCTTAAGATTTCATGGTTCTAGAACATGAAGAGATAGAGGATGCCCAAGAACATTATTTGGCTAGTGCTTATAAGTTCTTTCTAACCCAATTTTTGTGTTATACCGAACAGTGTTTGTGTTTTTTTTTGTTTGGTTGTTTTTATATTTTATTTTATCAAATAACTTTTTATTCATTTAGACATTATATATTCTATAGAACAGCAGTACATGATTGTATTGTAACTTCCATTATTCTTAAAATATATTGAGGTATGTTATGTCCTTTTGCAGTACAAAGATTTAGAAACCCTGGAAAGATGCCATTCCTTGAATTACAGGGATTAATTAACAGTGTGACATATTATTAAAGGGACACTGTAGGCACCCAGACACTTCAGCTCTTTGAAGTGGTCTGGGTGCTGTGTCCCTTTTGAACCTAGTGCTGCAATGTAAAACATTGAAGTTCCAGAGAACTGCAATGTTTACATTGCAGCTCTGTCAGCCCTCGCTCTGCATGTGGACCTCCAGTGTCAGATTTTCCCCATAGGAAAGCATTGATTCAGTGTTTTTCTATGGTGAGGTCTAATGCACGTGTGGATTTGCCGCGCTTGTGTATTCGACCCTACTCGTCGCGGGATGGAGGAGGGGGCAGAGCTTTGACCCAGTGCCGAGGGACATCGGCGCTGGGATATGGTAAGTAAATAAAGGCTTTTTAACCCTTTACTTACTGGGCTAGAGGGGGCGTGAGAGAGCGGGGAGGCAGAGAGATAGGTAGTGCCAGGCATACAGCTCTGTATTCCTGGCACTATAGTATACCTTTAATTACATGGTTTGAAAACTTGATCTACTTGTGAAAACAACAATATGTTACCTGCAATGCCTTTACCTGCTGTTATGAGAGACTAGTAATAGTTGATAATCTTATAAGACTCTCTGTCATGTATCCCATTACACATATTTTATAATAGGGAAACAGAGAGACTCATAATTTCCTTAACGTCCAGGCAGGGAATCATCGATTTTATATACATATACTGTGGGTATATATTTATATTTTTTGCATAGCTCATATCATACTCCACATAAATTCCAGTTCTTAATAACTTTCTATCATTGTGTTTTTTCAGGTCGTGTATTAATTTGTGCCAGTGATGATCGAACATGCGCACAACTGAGAGAATACATTGCAACTGGAGCAGAGAAACTGTTAATGAGACTTTACAACAAAAGTTTTGTAAGAGATGAGAAAGCTGCAGAAGTGTGGTTGAAGAGCCGAAAAACTGCCAAGGTTAAAGAGGGTACCAAGACTGGGAAAGCATCCAGAGCCAAGAAGACAAAAGAAGGTGCCACAAAACAGAAGAAAAACTGTAAAAACACCGAGCTAACTTTAACACAAATGATAGGAAAACGAGAAGAGGATGATGTGGGAAAGGAGGAGGAAAACAAATACAACGAAGAAAGCATTAGTCAGGAAAGCAGTGTTGAGGAACCAAAGTTTGAAGACCTCCAATTGAATTTGCCTTCAGACTCTTGCTATGGGATTTTGAAGGAACCGCTCACTGTTATTCATCCGCTACAAGGCTGTACTGACCCTTATGCACTCACAAGGGTCCTGCATGAAGTGGAACCAAGATATGTAGTCCTCTATGATGCAGAGCTCAGTTTTGTTCGCCAGCTTGAAATTTACAGAGCAAGTAAACAGAAACCGCTAAGGTAAGCGAAAAATGTGTTCTAAGCACATAGACACACAGAAATAGTTCAGCAGTGTTTACTGCTGATAAATTGCAAACAAGGACATTCAACATCTCGGGGCCCTATCCTTGTATTATCATAATCCTAGTAAATCAGGTCTTGTCAAAATTAGTTGTCAAAGTTTATTTATTTTTTTTTATTATTATTTTTGTGTAACCTATCAAGTATACATCTATTACAAAATACTAAGTTAGCTAATTTTGGCAAGTCCTGGGGTAAAGTTTTATGAAATAAATTACGTATTCCTGCCAGGGTTTAGACATACAGAAGAAATAGAGATTACATTCCTTTTGTTATTTTGGAGGGTGCACTACCAGTGGCCTAAGTTGAGCTTTACCTCCTCACTGTTTGACTTGATATACTAACAGGGTTGTGTATTAAAGTAAGAATTAAAATAGAATTTCAAATGTAAGAGTACCCAAACTGAAAACATAGGGATTTGACCTTAGATTTGACATTCACATTGAATTCTCAATATAGTGAATAACCCCGGAGGTTTCTATCCAACATCTACAGGGTTCCTTTTATCATTTGACCGACCTTTGTACTAAGCCACATTGGTTCCAATTTGCTAATTTCATATTTGTTTCCCAATTGAGGTATAGATCTTACTAGCTTTTCATACCACGTAATACAACCCACAAATCCGGGGTACAATTAAACCTGTTGGACCTTTTACTGTATGTTCAGAACATTTTCCAGGATGATTTTCTATATACAACTTCTTCTTAGATCACATTTTCACCACCAAGGAATGTTCTTCTTTGACTGACCATTGAGCTGAATGTGGAGTGACTCAATTGTTTACTTTGGAATGAAGCCGTTCCTTCCTTTCCTTTTTCTGTAGGCTCTTTTTGGTCATTAGTGTTATGTTTCTCCTCTTTATTTTATTTCTGATTTAGATGGATATACAGGTCAATTGATCAAGCTATTTTTGGAGTTCTTTAAATAAGGAAACTGGTAGCCCATGTTATGTGCTTATTTTAAAACCCTTTGATTCTCCTACTCTTCTTTCCATTTCTCCTCCCCTTTTTTCAGTTTCCTTTACCTTGATACTTTCTCATAGCTATTTCCTCTTGGTCGTTTTGCAGTCTTTCCTCGTCTATTATATGTTACTGCAGCTTGGCTTTTTGTGACTGTACAATGTTATTGTGTATTGTGCTTGGTTGGAGAGCGTGATAAAACATTTTATATTACACTTGCTTGTTTTAGCCGCATAGGTGACGCATCACTTTGAATTCATAATATTTTTATCATGGAGCAGCAAAATAAAGTTTAAAAAAAATAATAATAATTTTAACTTTTTTCTTTAGCCTGGTGCCAACGTCTTATATATATGTGTATCATCTCTGTATATACACATTTAGAAAATGATGCTATTGTTTTGTTTTTTAAATCACATTTCTATTGTGATGGTGACAAATAGTACAAGATAAGTAATACCAGCACAGGACAATTCAGTTAAGCGAGTTAGAGACCGCGTACGGTAAGGGCCTAGCTGCTAAGAGTAATCATCACATTTTATAGTTCTAAAAGTAAGGAGAGTAAACAGATGCATAAGTATATCGCAAACAGGAATAGTAAATGATGCAAGGCTGAAGGCATGAGTGTGGTGCCACCCCAGACGGCTCCAGAGATGAATGTCCAAGATACAATGGGACATAGTATGAAACATAAAAACATAACATGAAACGTAAAACCATTCATAAAGGAGGTGGGGGGGAGGACATGCCACTATGAGAAGATGTGCAGAATGTTCATCTCTAGGTATTCAGCCTATGCCTGCTAAGGGCAGGATGCAGGCCCCGAGAATGTGGTGATTTGACTGGCTTAGTTGCAGGGCTGTGGCAGTACCCAGGTAATAGGGAACCTCTGCTCTTTCTACTCTTCCCTCCATGCTGCTTCATGCTCAAGGCTCTTGCTGGCTCTGAATGTGCCCAGCTCCGATGCAGGCTTATACCCCGCAACCCTGGTGAGCTGTCGGCGCTGTTTCTTCCAGCGCCCATCGCTACAGATTGGATCTAAAGCCGTCGGGGGGACTCCCAGGTGAGTGGCCGGATGGGGCTTGGGGAGCAGGCACATGTAGCCAGGGAGACCGCTACTTCCAGAAGTCATAGAAGATTTTATCCAGCTTGGACATCACTTTGTCAAAGTAGAGCTGGGGGTATGCAACATTTGCCATGTTAAGCCTTGTGGAGAGTTGTCACTACTTTCGGCAGTACCACACTTCCCAGGTGGAGTGAGGGAGCCTCCAGAGTGGGGACCGAGATCACCCCCAACGATCCACAGTTGGAGTAGCGGGGCGCCATCTAGATTTTGCTGGAGATCAGCGTGAGCTAGTTCGGGAGATTGGCCACCTCTCCCTACAGCAGCTCCTGATAGGCCTCACTCCATTTAGCAAAGGACTCCGTCCTGGTGGCTGCAAATGATCACCAGGGACGCCCCTAGGTCGGTCAGTTGACGTTGAACACACAAACTGCGCAGCCAGACCCAGAAAGCGAGCCGGGGTCACAGGTAAACGTCTCAAAGTATAAGATTCACTTGGAGCACCATGAAAAGGCATCCATCCGCCATCACAGTAGGGCCCTGCCCAACCTGTTTTGTTTTTTAAAATTCCTAATAATGGTATTTTTAAACTGTTATAATGCATCTAGTGGAAGTAGAATATTTTTCTTACTGTTAGAGTAAAGTGGGCTTGGTTAGCAGTTTGGTTAGATCCATTTTGCAGACAGAGGCTCATTAATAACCACCCTTGAATGCAGGTAGAGTTGAATACTGGTGGGAGCAGGGCCTTTGCATGTCCATACTGATATGAATAGTAAAAGGCAAGAATGTAAGCAGAGCAGGCCCTGACAAGGGTTAGCTGTATTAGAATTGCACAGATATTGTATAGCTAAACAGACCAGAAGCAAGTGGATACCAGCTCGACGTGCAATCTTCTTCATTTTTTTTAAAACATTTTTTACATTCTTTATTTTGACGTGCATGAGGGTAACAAGCATTCTCGCTATGCCACGACAGTAATAGCGAGATAAGAATAAACAGTACGACGTGCAATCTTAAACACATTAGCTTTGAGCATTTTAGAGGCTTGACTAGACTAGGATGGACAGGATAAAAAATGTGTGATAAAAGTACTGGCCATGGAACAGACTGGTTGCACCAGAAACATAAGATACACTAGATGAAACCAAACTGCAGGAATACCGTATGTGCCCTTTTGCACTTAATGCTGCAATGTAAATGTTTACATTGCAGCTCTTAGTCTGCCCTCTGTGGCTTTCTAACAGACAGCCACTAGAGGGCTTCTGGAATCCAAACTGACTTTTGGTTCGTTATCTGACACTGGACGTTCTCACGGACCTCCAGCGTCAGATTTTCCCCATAGGAAAGCATTGAATATACTTTCATATGGGGAGGTCTAATGCGCGTGGCCATTGCTGCGAATGCGCATTAGGGCTCCCCGGCTGACTTCAGGAGCGTGGGCGAAGACTGAGCAAGCGCGAGGGACATCGCCGCTGGATTCAGGTAAGTGGTTAACCCCTTCTGCCCCGAAGGAGGGAGGCACTCCAGGAGCCTATAGTGCCAGGAAAACAGGTTTGTTTTCCTGGCACTATAGGATCCCTTTAATATTTAACTTTCCTCTTACTTTGTTGCAGGGTGTATTTCCTTATCTATGGAGGTTCCACTGAAGAACAGCGCTATCTCACTGCCTTGAGGAAAGAAAAGGAGGCATTTGAGCAACTTATTAGGTAAATGTTTTTCTCTAAATGTGCAATGCAAGGTAATTATAACCAGTAGTATGCGGGTACCAAAAAACGGTCAGTTGGAATTTCTACATTGTATGTCAAATCTCCTAGTCATTTTTCTACTCATATTTTGTGAAAATGTTTTGCCTTGTTAAATGCATTACCCAGTTACAAATGTGTAGCAGTATTTCATAAAGTAAAAGATTTTCTAAAAAGTGCAGCAGGTCCTTTATTCCCGATTTCATTTAGATTCATTATATCTAATAGCATT
This sequence comes from Pelobates fuscus, assembly GCF_036172605.1. NCBI lineage: Eukaryota > Metazoa > Chordata > Amphibia > Anura > Pelobatidae > Pelobates > Pelobates fuscus. Next base: position 124,393,362 of record NC_086324.1, read on the forward strand.
CTCATGTTATTGCTTTTCAAAGGAGGTCTCGTCTCATACCTGTCAAGTGTCCCCATTTAGGAAAGACTGTCTTTATTTTGGGTCCAAATTCCTCTGTCCCTCTTGTCTAGGAGATCCAAATAGTTTTATTGTCTGAGTGTATAAAATGGCTCCACAACAAAAAAAACTCAGTAATGTGTCTTTAAACTACAATAAATGCTTAGAGCAAATGAAGACTCAGTATTGAATGTTTCTTGGTTTGTGGATTGAGGCCTAAGGGTTTGCGATGGGGATGAGACACCGTTATATGAAGGTATTTACATCTAGGAGGGGCAAAGGAAGGCGGCAGAGAGGGGGTGGCTAGAGTAAATAAATGTTACATACAACTGAAAAGTTTACCAACCAAATTCAGTCCCCCTAAATATCAATAACTGTGTACATGAAATATTGGTGGAATACATTCAATGAGAATAACACGGAATAACTGCATACAGAAGGTTACTGTGGCAAACTACAGGTAAAATGATGACATTGTTATAGTAAAAATAATAGTACAGTGACAAAGGTAGAATAGATGAAATGCAGTATCTTCTAAGCTTCAGTCAACACGTGGAAGTTGCAGGGAGATGAAAGTGAAGAGAGTCAGTTTTGCATGTTTGTGGATTGAGAGCTGAAAGATTGACTTTTAATGGCATAAATTGTTATTGGTAAGTCACCCGGATTTTCTCAGACCAACCCGGTCTCCGGCCACACCCCTAAAATGAAAGTGTCCCTTTTTGTCCATTTCAAATGTTGGGAGATATGCTATCTACAAAATGACATTTTGTTCTGCAGACTTCCACCAAACCCCCTTAAAAAAACCAAAACATTAGTTAAAGGGATACTCCTGGTACCAATACAACTTTAATACATTTTACATACTTTGAGCTCATTAATATGCTGTATTTTTTGCATGCTCAAATCTTTTTATAGTTTTTGCACAAAAAAATAAATGCTTTGCAGAATGCTGCACCATGAGCCTGCCTCTAGCAATGCCCCCTCATGCCAGAAATACTTCCTCATCAAATGTAAGAACACAGTCTCAGCCCCAACAGCACTGAGTAATCCGTTTTTTAATTCACAACCTGGCTGCAGACAGAGAAACTGCAAACGGTGATATCCTTACTACATGCAGGGGCCCCTGGGCAATATTAGGACCTGGGCCCCCTGCAGACATGTATGTATGTAGATGTACCGTGCATTGTGTTAGGATATGTGGATTCAGAATATATTTAAAGGGACACCGTATGCACCCAGATCACTTCAGCTCATTGAAGTGGTCTGGGTGTATATTTCCAGGTTCCTTAACCCTGCAAAGGTAAGTTTTTAATAAACTGTAATAATTACCTTTGAGGGTTAACTCCACCTCTAGTGGCTGTCTACCAGACACTCATTAGAGGGACTTCCGTGTTTTTAGGTGACTTTTGGTCGCCAAATTAACGCTGGTCCTCCTCACGTTATGCATCGCCTAACTGACGCTGGACGTAGCATGAGGACTTCCAGCGCCATGTAAAACCCCACAGGAAAGCATGATATATTCATTCCTATGGGGGAAACACAAATGCGATGCGCGTTGGGTCTCCCCCGCCGACTGATGTTTGCAGGAAGGAGCGGAGTCTGAACCAGTGCTGAAGACAACGGCACTGGAATCGGGTAAGTGAGAAGTGATTTTTAACCCCTTCTACGTGTGGGGTACTATGGGAAGCTATAGTGCCAGGAAAAGAAATTATGGTTTCTGCCCCACCTGCCAATCAGACATCAGTGTGACAAATATATTGACAGAAGAGAGCAGATGAAACCTTCTACTGAACAGCACATGCACTGTATTTGTTGATTACTCCTCCAGAAAATATGTCTGCCAGCAGGCTGGAGAGGAGATGAGTATCTCTTTCCTCTAGGAAATGTTAAAAATAGTATAACTTCATAATAAATTATACATTTATTGTTTTAAGCGTTGTACTCTGTAATGGTAAACCTTTCATGATCGATTCACTTTAAGAAAGTGGGGTTTTGTATTAAAATATAAATGTGTTCCTATCCATTAAAGATCAATGATGGCCTATGTCATCAAAACAATCTGATTCTTGAGCGATCCTACAAGGACAATGAATGTCCTACTCATGTAACTTTTATCTTGGAACTATACAGCTGATGGTGCGTAGGGCATTCAATACTTGCATATGATGTTTCAAGAACAGACTGCGATGATGTCTTTGATTGTCATTGCCATTAAAACATTTATGTTTGACTGCCAGTGTTTGTTTCCAGAGAGAAAGCCAGCATGGTTATTCCTGAAGAAAGGGAAGGAAGAGATGACACAAATCTTGATCTTCAGAGAGGTGTAACTGATTCATCATCCTCAACCGACACTCGCAAAGCTGGTATAATCTTCACAAGTGTTCCTTATGCTACTGAAGAATGTTTAGTCTTCTTTTTATTTTCAATTGCTCTCGGGACATAATAGGCTAGAATTGAAACCTATTTTTAAAGAATTATTTAGATCGCGCATAAAGTAAAAATATTTGTGCGTATGTACGTACGTACATCTATCTAGATATTGTAATAAGATCATTGCAAGAACAGTTACTCCAATGCTTTTTCAGGATGTTGATTTACAAAACCCAACTGTTTTTAACATCCACAATACTAATTTCTAATAAGAAATAAATGGAAGCAAACAAAAACTGACTCCTTTTAGGAGACTAACTAAACAGATATTTCCTTTCTAATGGTATTGGCCAGCTAAGCGGATTCCCAGTCATAAAACAATAATTAAACGGCACAACGTTTTTCTTACCACTTAGGCTCAGTTTCACACTCTGTCTGTGTCTGTGATCAGCAGCCTAATGTGAAAATCTCAGCAGGCTAAATAGAGCTGGACAGTGTTAATTAAGCAGCAGCTGAAACTGCTACAAGTATTAACACTAGAAGAATATGTATATAGATCTCAATCCTCAAATATTTATCCTACTCTTCTGAAACCGCAGGTGGTTCCCTTATTTACCACTATAATGTCTTAAAGCATAGAACTTAGTTGAGCTAACCATACAGATATCTTAGCCATAATTTTGTATAGTTCGTGTAAGAGATGCTCTATTTAAAATATATACATAATTGAGAATACAATATAAAATAAGGATTGTCTTGGAAGCCATAGATTTTGTCTTTTCGATATTTATTATATAAAAATATAAATATAGACATATAAAATCCATTATAGCAGAGTTTATATGATTAAACTAAATGCTTGCAGATATCATTAATAGGTTAACATACCCTTCTGAACATGTCATCATGTCAGCCTCTCTGTCATTTTAAGATGGAGCAGCGTCTGTCTCCAAGTCTCTCCTCCGTGTCTGAAAAAGTACACCTATTTATACCTTAGGTGTCGTCATTTTAGGGTCACCGTAGTTCATATATGAAAAAGTAACACTTCCTTTACTTTATTCATTTTAGGACCTCCTTTACCTTGGCAAAAATACAAGGCCATAACTAAAGTGTGTATACGTCATGGAAATTTTCCTGACTTAGTTCAAGATGGCATCTTAAAGTCTGAACATCCTTATCTATTAAGGTTACCTCAGTATATTACGTACTGAAAGAGTCGTAGCATAGCCTTGAAGCTTGTTTATGCGTTATTGTTATTGTAATTCGTCTGGGACAAAATGGCGCAAACATAATATGCACTGAGGTTATTGCTTAAAGAAACATCTATGAAAAACAATATGTTCCATTTCTAACACCTTGTCAGTTTGCAATATCTCTTAAAGACAAAGTACACAGTTTAAGAAATACAACATTTCATTCTAAAACTTGTAATATTTGCATTTGCCCATAACACATCAACAACGCAGAGATATTATATCCGCTGATTTTAAGTTTTCTTCAGTCCTGGTCCTTCCATCTTACTGGAAGTGCTATGCATATCCCATACTGTTCTGCTTATCAGGGATTCATGGAATATGTAGTTCAGATGTCTGAGTACGATCTTTATAAATTTGTAATTAAAGAAACTACTTTGAAAGTCATTAAGATGGTTTATGTAACCTCTATTAACTTTTTGTGTAACTTCTTTAAAGCTCTTTCAGTAGCTTTAGTTGCCTTTAATCAAGAAAGAAAAATAAAGTTGTGTATTTGTGTACTTGCAATACAGGTTCTCTCTTGTAGCCCATAGGTGTTACAATATCTACTGTGGTCGGGTTGAAGCTAACCTGGGAGTGTTGTGTTGATGGACATACAACTGCAGCATTTTTTGAAAATTGGAAATCAAAAAGGATATTGTTTTTATATGAAAAAGGAGACTGTTACTTTATTACTCATGATCATATGTAACTTGTTGCAAATTATACACTCTGTATTGTGTGCTCACTTTTTAATTAAACCTGTAACAGGTGTAATCTACCCATTCAATATTCTCCCTTTCGTTTTCTAGGTGGCCAGAAGCAGAATAGTGTCCAACACACTATCATCGTTGACATGCGCGAGTTCCGTAGTGAACTTCCATCTCTTGTTCACCGGCGTGGCATTGACATAGAACCTGTTACACTAGAAGTGGGAGATTACATCCTGACTCCAGATATGTGCGTTGAGAGAAAGAGTGTGAGTGACTTAATTGGTTCACTGAACAATGGACGTCTCTACACCCAATGTGTAGCGATGTCTCGCTATTACAAGAGGCCCATTCTTCTGATTGAGTTTGACCCCAACAAACCGTTTTCTCTCACATCAAGAAATTCTATTCACCAAGAGATTTCAGTGAACGACATCACGTCCAAGATAACTCTCCTCACTCTTCACTTTCCAAGATTGCGCATCCTTTGGTGTGCGTCTCCACATGCCACCGCAGAGCTATTTGAGGAACTAAAGCAGAACCGTCCCCAGCCCGAAGCTGCAACAGCAATGGCAATAACCGCTGACTCGGAAACCATCCCAGAATCTGAGAAGTATAATCCAGGCCCTCAGGACTTCCTTTTAAAAATGCCAGGAGTCAATGCCAAAAATTGCAGAGCCATCATGAATCATGTAAAGAACATTGCAGAACTGACAACTTTATCTCAGGAGAAACTGTCTGAAATTCTCGGAAATTCTAATAACGCAAAACAACTTTACGATTTCATTCACACGTCTTATGCAGAGGCTGTTTCTCAAGGGAAAGCTAAACGGTGATGTTTTGATATTTATAGTATATTTATACATACATCTCTATTTATTGGTTTGGTGTGTTGCTGAAATAGATCAACATGACAAGATGCAAATTAAAGATATGTCTGCTTGGAACATATGTTCTCTAAATCGTGGTACATCAAAGATTTTATCCTTTTGTAGAAAATTTGCATAATAAACTAAATGGACTTATTAACGTATGTCTTTATCCTCGGGTGACCCAAACCACATCTGCTTTTTGTGGTAATAGTTTGCTTGGATCTGTGCCCCTTGTATACCTGTAGATATAGCTGTGAAAATAATTAGAAACGGTCTGGTTATTTGCTAATGTGAATTTCAAATTTAAGGTAGCAGTACATGAAGAGAAGGCATAGCTGGTTTAGTTCAGTTCAGTTATTTTGACCTTAAAATTTAAATTCACTTTGAATTCTTACTTTTGTAAACAGCCGTTTGTGTGGCCGATATTGCTCGTCAGTATTTCTGCGTGGAACACACCAACATTGTTAATGAATGCATCTACATAACATATAACACACATTTATTTAAAGTAAAAATTAAAGGGGACACTTTAGTCACCCAGACCACTTCAGATCATTGAAGCGGTCTGGGTGCCATGTCCCTGTCCCACTTAGCCCTGCAGTGTGAATCAATGCAGTTTTTAAGAAACTGTAATAATTACTAGAGGGCACCTCCTGGTTGCTACAGACATTTGGAAAGAGGAGTCTGTCGGGCAGTGCCAACCCAAGGCTGAGAGACATTGGCGCTTGAATCGGTTAAGTAACTAAGGTTTTTTTTTTTTCTTTTTTCTTTTTTTAAGCCTTTTAGCTACTGGGGTAGGGTCAGGGCAGGTGCAGCCAGAGGACTCTTTAGTGTACAGATTGTTATTCCTAACACTATAGATCCCTTTAAGTATGTTTTGCAGTGAACACTTTGTATGAATTATTTAAAGACATTGAAACCTACTAAAATCTGTCAAACATTTGTGCTCTTTTATGTGTGGCTAATGTGTTGCCGATATTATATTTGGGTAGGTATAAATCTAACTTATATATTATGATTGGTTCCATCCCACCAACATCACCATCATAATGAAATGTAACTGCTATGTGCACTCTCCCTACTCCTATTTGGGAGCAGGGCATCTATATTCATAGTCCCAAGTGGTAATCAAACAAACCTGTATTGCACAGCCAACGTACTGTGCTGTAACCCACCCCAGGTGTGTCCTATTAAGGGTTAATAAGTGTGTAGGACTTCATAAAAATACACCTTTCTGTCTCATTTGAGACTTTGTCTTTTAGCTGAAAGCAACAAGATGCATTGTTAGTGGAGCACTCACCTAAGAGGTTTGCCTTGACATGACAGGTGAGCTTACACTTTAAAGCAGCTCTGTCACTGTCCAGGTCTTGGCTAAATTTGCAAAGACCTCAGACTGTGACATCACTGCTGGTGGTCCGGTGGCCATAGGGGACAGGAAAAGATAAGATTTCCTTACCTGAACCTGTCCCTCGTGGGCCCTGCCACTCTCTGTGCAGCCCTAGAGAAGTCCTAAAGGTGAGAGTTAAAGACCCAAGTAGGAAGTATTAGATGACTAGAAGATGAGCCTAACTGTAGCATTTATCATGGGGTGCAAAGGGGCCAGCTGGAAAGACCCGTAAGAGATGAGTGGTTATGGCCTTACACAAGCACTTTAGCTGTATCCAGTGTTCGGCAGTGGCAGATGAATGCTTTGTTTGTAAGATGGAAGCAAAAGGATTTAGTAATTGACTGGATGTGAGGAGGTAAGCAGAGGTTTAAATCTAAGAGAACGTCAAGGCAGCAAGGCTACTGGGTAGAGTTGATAGAAGTGCCATTGAATTGGTGGGAAACGACATGGGTAAAAAGGTTATTGAAGGAGGAAAGATGAGAAGCTCTGTTTGAGAGATTGAGTTTAAGAAAACTGATAATCCTATGATAAGTCAATGAATTGCCAGACTGCCGAAGGAGTATGCCAGAAAGCCTCAACCGTAAAGGATAAGTAAGAAAATATTCATTCGTTTATTCATTGATTTATGACGTGTGCAACATGGGCTCCAAGGAGAAGGGGCGGTGCAGGGGGAACAGTCTAACACATATTGTGACTACAATAACTTCATCATAGGCAGAGAAAACAATTCTTATTATGTTACAAACCTTTTCTATCATTGTGTTGGCTTTCAATTATTTAATAGCTAAACTAGAGCCTTTGGTGTCTTCCGGTGCCATATCAAGTATTGGTCATTAAATTCTGCATTAATTATGTATTTTAATTATTTCCTGGTAAAATATGTAAATTATACATTAAACGTAATGATTCTAATTTATGGTGCACAATTTAGATGCAGTGTACTGTGATTCCATAAATACCTAGAAAATGTGCTGATAGTGAGAGTGTCATCAGCAGGGCCAAAAAATGTGCATTTCTGGCGTTGTGGAAGATTTATTATATGAGGTGCATTTGTTATGCCATTTTACACTGTTGTAGCTTGTCACAGATGTGCAGTTTAGACTATTTAAAGCAAGTGGTGTATAGTATATGTATTATGTAGCTCTTTTTTTTTTTTAATCTATTGCGTTTGGTAAATGTCATTACATTTGTTGAACTAATAAAATATTTTCTTATTTATTTGTATATGTCATTGTGTATTTATTTTTTATTTTTTTGGTTGAATGTGTTCTTGTATTCATGATGGTATAATAGAAACCTGACACAGGATAACCATCTTTCACAATCATTTATGCCATGGCGGTATATGGTCACATGTAAGCCCTGTACAAGGAATAAATGCCAGGGGGCAGAGGTAAATAGTCTCAACACCCTATAAACCACTTTATGTGTAAGAGATAATGTAGGATTCTTCACTATAGTGAGAATTCAAAGTGAATTTCAAACTTAAGGTCAAAATAGTCAAACTGGACAAATTATCAGTTATACTTCCAGTTCAGTTACTTTGGCCTTAAATTTAATATTCACTTTGAATTCTCACTTTAGTAAATAACCCTTATTATGGTCCCCAGTAAGTTATTTCAAAGCATTACACTTAAAATCCACCATCAAATTCATCATGTCCCTATAGCATATAATATTAATAATACCTGTCTGAAATCACTCAAGTTCTTACCTTTTGTTAGCACAAAATACATACCAACATTTCCTGCCCACCTCCCAAGTCGAAGATGGGCAGCGGTCCAAGGAGCTTGGAGGACAAGGGGATCGCGTTGACATGTCTGCCCAGCAAAGAGGGTGGCCAGGTTGACTGACAGCCTGCCCTGTCACTAGACCAATACACTCCGTCTTGGTGCTAGTGCCCAGTCCCCTCCTGCATTTTAAAATCTCCCAGCAGATTTCAAACTGTGGGACAGGTCCCCAGAACATAAATTTAAAGGGACGGTTCCTTAAAATGTGTACTGTCCCACCAAATTTGTGACTTGGCATCTATGAATATGGGAAAGTCAGGCCCCTGACTTTCTCTTATAACATCATACAGACTGGCACTCTCCCCTCCCTGACCAGGTAGATGGAGACAGGACCTCTATGCAGATCCAATGTGAACATGTAGTAACTATACCGACAGAGCATAGGACTTTCTGGTGTACGCTGTTTGGTCGGGGTCCTGGGTGGCCATCTGGGTGGGCCCGGTTGTGGGCTAGGGTCTTATAGCCCCTGCCGGCTGTCCCTTGGCGGTCTGCCTGGCTGCCCACCAGGCTCAAGCTGTTTAAAACACATCTAGGAGAGGGCTGACCAGCACAGAGTGTAGGATGTTTCCCCTCCCCCCGCCCCCCGATTTGGCTACCTGCCTCTCGGGGCCTGTGGCTGGCGGACTGTCTATTCCCCCTCGCTTTAGATGGGAATCTAAAGATGGTCCCAAGGCGACCTACCACGTAAACTTAAATGTGTTTCAATCAACACTAAGGGCCTCAACACACCTATAGAAAGACATAATGTGCTCAGATGGGCCCATAGACAACAGGCCGATATCCTGATGATCCAAAAAACATACTTCACCACACACAAACACTTTCCTTTTAAGAGCCGCCACTATAATCGCACTTTTTTTTTGGCAAACTCCTTGGATATGAGAACAAAGGGGTAGCCATAGTACTGCACTCCTCTTGCCCCCTAAAGTAAATCCCTTATTTTGCAGACCCGCAGAGCAGATTTGTGATTATCACAGGTAAATTAGGTCTGAGGTCCTGACCTTTTTGTTCACTTTTCGCCCCTGCCTTGCCTGACCCCACCTTTTGGACGACCTTCACAGCCGTCAGCTCTATCACCCGCTCAGGGCTGCCATCAGAAATTTTGGGGCCCCTGACAAAGCACAAGGTCTGGCCCCCCCCTCCCCGACCCCTCCCTCCCGGGCCCGCCCACGCCCTACCTAGTCCGCTGACAATGATGCGGGACTGAATGTGGTGTGTATAGTGTAAGTGAATTAGAATGTGTGTAATGGATGTAGTGTTTGTGTGTATTAGATACTGTTTGTGCAGTGAATGCAGAGTGTGTTAGTGTAGCGGATGCAGTGTGTATAGTGAACGCAGAGTGTGTTTGTGTAGTGGATGTAGTGTTTGTATGTACTAGATGAAATGTGTTTAGTGGATGCAGTGTCTGTAGTTGATGTAGTGTGTGTATTAGACGCAGTGTCTGTGTATAGTGAATGCAGAGTGTTTCAATTTGTGGTGGATGTAGTGTGTGTACTGTGAATACAGGATGTTTGTGTAGTGAATGCTGTGTGTACAGTTAATGCAGAGTGTGTGCATAGTTTAGTGAATGCAGAGTGTGTGTTAGTGTGTAATGAATGCAGAGTGTGTGTTAGTGTGTAGTGAATGCAGAGTGTGTCAGTGTAATGAATGTAGTGTGTGTGTTAGTGCAGTGAAAGCAGAGTGTTTGTAAATGTGTAGTGAATGCAGAGTGTGTGTTAATGTGTAGTGAATGCAGAGGGTGTGTTAGTGTGTAGCGGATGCAGAGTGTGTGTTAGTGTAGTGAATGCAGAGTGTTAATGTGTAGTGAATGCAGAGAGTGTTTGAGTAGTGGATGTAGTGTGTGTACAGTGATGTAGTGTGTGTTTGTGTAGTGGATGTAGTGTTTGTATGTACTAGATGAAATGTGTTTAGTGGATGCAGTGTCTGTAGTGGATGTAGTGTGTGTATTAGACACAGTGTCTGTGTATAGTGAATGCAGAATGTTTCAATTTGTGGTGGATGTAGTGTGTGTACTGTGAATACAGGATGTTTGTGTAGTGGATGCTGTGTGTACAGTTGGTGCAGAGTGTATGTTAGTGTAGTGAATCCAGAGTGTGTGTCAGTATAGTGAATCCAGAGTGTGTGCATAGTTTAGTGAATGCAGAGTGTGTGTTAGTGTGTAATAAATGCAGAGTGTGTGTTAGGGTGTAGTGAATGCAGAGTGTGTCAGTGTAATGAATGTAGTGTGTGTGTTAATGTGTAGTGAATGCAGAGAGTGTGTTAATGTGTAGTGAATGCAGAGAGTGTCTTAGTGTAGTGAATGCAGAGAGTGTGTTAGTGTAGTGAATGCAGAGAGTGTGTTAATGTGTAGTGAATGCAGATAGTGTGTTAATGTGTAGTGAATGCAGAGAGTGTGTTAATGTGTAGTGAATGCAGAGAGTGTGTTAGTGTGTAGCGGATGCAGAGTCTGTGTTAGTGTAGTGAATGCAGAGAGTGTGTTAGTGTGTAGCGGATGCAGAGTGTGTGTTAGTGTAGTGAATGCAGAGTGTGGTAATGTGTAGCGAATGCAGAGTGTGTGTCAGTATAGTGGATGCAGTGAGTGTGTTAGTGTGTAGTGTATGCAGAGTGCATGTTGTATTAGTGAATGCAGTGTGTATTGTATTAGTGTATGCACTGTGTGTGTTAGTGTATGCAGTGTGTGTTGTATTAGTGTATGCAGTGTGTGTGTTTGTGTATGCAGTGTGTGTTGTGTCAGTGTATGCAGAGTGTGTTGTGTTAGTGTATGTAGTGTGTGTGTTGTGTCAGTGTATGTAGTGTGTGTGTTTTGTCAGTGTATGTAGTGTGTGTGTGTTATGTCAGTGTATGTAGTGTGTGTGTTGTGTCACTGTATGTAGTGTGTGTGTGTAAATTTGCAATGAGGAGGGGGAGGGGGGGTCATTTTAACATTATTTAAAAAAAATTAAAAAAAATTGTATTAATTAAATTGTTTCTCCCCCCTCCCTGCTTACCTGTGTCTAGGGAGGGGGGAGATTCCATCCACGGTGGTCCGGTGGCATGGTGGGGCCCCCCGGCTCCCTGTTACCGCAGAGGGGGCCCAGGCCTCCAGCTTCTCCTCTTCTCTCCTCCAATAACTCTCGCGAGACCCGCGGAGCGTTGCCATGGCAACTGGGTCTCGCGAGAGTTATTAGCAGGGAGGAGAAGAGAAGAGGCTGGAGGCCTGGGCCCCCTCTGCGGTAACAGGGAGCCGGGGGCCCGCGGCTGCACACATAGATAGCGATATTCGCTATCTATGTGTGCAGAGAGGGAAAGTGGGGCCCGGGACTGCCAGAGCAGTCCGGGCCCCCCAGGGCCGCCGGGCCCGTGACAACTGTCACGGTTGTCACCCCCTGATGGCGGCCCTGCACCCGCTAAACTGATACTGAGAGGCGACTGCAATGTGTACGGCAGCTGTGGACCGAAGTGGCATTACTGACCCACTAATCTTACCTTCCCGCAATGACCGCCTATTCTCCCATTTTTCTGGACTCTACCAAACTCCTAGACGTATGGCGGACACAGCACCCATCCACTCAGATCTTTCCTTCTTCTCCCAGCCACTTCAATTATACTCCAGAATAGACCATTTCTTAGTTTCCCCAAACATGTTCACATGGGTAAAAGAAAAACACTGACATTGGGACCATTTCCTGGTCAGACTGAAGATTACACAGACATGGACATGGCGCCTAAACCCCATGTTATTTCATAACAAATCCATAATCGAAGAGATTAATAAAGACGTCAGACTACTTTGACCTAAATATCACACCATCGATACCAATGCCGACAATATGGGCAACATATAAAACCGTAGTACGAGAAAAACTAATTGGCTTAGCCTCTCACCACAAAAAAACAAACGTGTGCGACCACTGACAGACTCACTAGCAGAACTCAAAAGATTAGAAACGCCACACAAAATGACTCCCACAACCCAACTCCTGACCCAATTAACAGCACTTTTGGGTCACACACTCAAATCATTATCCTTTAGAGACACGTGAAAGCGCTTATGTGGTCGAAACACACCTTTTACGAAAAGGGAAACAAGCCGACTCACTCCTAGCAAAAGGCCTTCAACGTAAAACTAAAGCTAAGAGATCTCTAGAATTCGCACGGCTTCAGGCACTTCACTATATAACCATTCCAGAACTTACACCCAGCTGAAATAATATACCTGCATCCTCCCACGACCCAATTGTTAACAGACCTACAGCTCTCCTCCCTTATATCATGTGGGGATATTTATGGGATAATAATAGTAAACAGATGAGAATTGCCCACGATTTTCAATTCTCAGATCCTTAATCGTTATTGTGTTAAATGAAATGTATAACCATATACCGGTAATTAAAAATCACAAATTGTTATAAAGATAGATATTTATTTCTTAACAATTTAAATAATAATGATGAGTAACATGCATGATAATAATCAATGGAATTCGAGTATAACAATATGCAATACAATATGGTAATAATCAATGAATATTCAGTATAAAACAATATGCAATACAGAGTGGCAGTTTACTTCCTGGTTAGTACGGCATAGACTCCATTAGCTGTCAAGACTGATTTACGACCCTTTCTTTACAGCTAAGGAAACAAAGTTTTAAAGAGACAGAGCATTCCTTAGAGCTGCAGTAAAATTTTCTGGCAGAAGTAACCCTTTCAATGCTGGTTAGATCTCCTAAGTAGTTAAGATTTACTCCTATGTAATATTAAATAAAAATAATATTTAAATAGTCAGTAACCACTCCTTGATCCATCCAATGAGAAATCTACATGTTACATAAGCTGATATTTTAATTAATTTGTCTAAATAGATATTTTATCTTATTTTAGAGCCAATCAATACAGCTGGATAAATGGTCATGATATGCTAACGTGATATTAATCACACAAATACATTAATGGCTATATTAATCCCAGCTCCAGATAGGATGCTATAACCATATATATATTCTTTAATAATTAAGATTTCTAAATATGAAATCAAACATGATTTATCCAGTCATATATCATGCTATTAATTTTAATTAATTTAAATTAATTAATTAAATGCCTGTATATTTACCAGTTATGTAGATATTTTCTCATCAGATATCCTCAGGTAGCTAAATGTCATAGATCTCTTTCTCTGCATGGAGTGTGAGAGTTTCTTGGTTACTCTGGTCGCCCGATTCTGCCTGGATCTCTCTGAATCCCCAGAGTGTCGTAATGTCTCTCTCTTCAATCTTTGAATCTTTGAATCCTTGACTCTTTCTGAATCTCCCTCTCTTCCCTTGTCTTAACTTTTTAAAGGGAAAATTCCTTAGGTGATAGCCAATCACAAATGTGGGGTGTGGTTGCCTTCTAGGTAACCAATTTAATATTCGAACTCAAGAGGGCAGCCTTGTTCCACTAGACATACCTATCCAGGAAAGAGTTAACTTTTCCTGGTGGCTATTTTTGACGTCATTTACGTTATCTTTATGTATCCAATAACTCAAATCTTCTGTCAGATCAAAGGGTTTTCTTCGGATTTATCCAGACTATGCGTCTCCATTTTCTGTAGTAATTCCTAAAATTGATAGTTTGTGAACTAAGTTTCACCTTAAACTATAATGGGACGTTGTACAATATCGAAAGTAAAATTTAATTATTTAATCTCCTCTGTCACCTAAGTCTGGGAATAGAATTTATACAGTCTGTCCCTCCCCATTCTCAATGTCTTATCTATTTGGTTTGTTTATATACACATTCCATTCAGCTCTGGCTAAGCGGTCAGCAATAGAGAAAGGAAAGAAATGTTGTGTCTTTGTTAACTTGAGAATAACAAAATGGAGTCTGGTCTGTTTAGCAATGACTTCAGAATATACACTTTGTATTTCTATCATAGCACAAAATGTCTGCCGATATAAATACCCTGACAATCAGCAGTGCAAGACTCCTTAGGAGCGGTCATTACACCAGAAGAAATACCTTCTGCATTAGGATCACTAAAGCCCAATAGAAACCTATGCCATGATGGCTACACTGCCTTTCATTACAAGACATTCAGCCGCCCCCTTTTGATCCCACATCTGTGCGCTGTATTAAACTCCATACTGCAGGGTACTCCTGACATGCTGGCAGCCAACATAACTCTACTCTCAAAACCAGTCAATCTACCCCGATCAAGTTGGCTTTATCTATAGACGCCAAAAAGGTGTTTGAGCGTTTGCTTTGGCCCTACCTGTTCACAGTCCTAGGACACTTCGGATTACCCCCAACTTTCCTCATCCTCTTGACAGTCCTATACGTACCCAAAAGGCCATCTCCTACTGCCTAACATTCCTTCAGCATAGCCAATGGCACAAGACAGGGATGCCCACTCTCATCCCTCCTGTTAGTCCTTTTCCTAGAACCCTTCCTACGAGCAATTACACTCAGCCAAGACATCGGGGGGCTCTGAATTTCGGGTCATTGCATATGCGGACGACGTGCTCCTTACCCTTTCCAACCCAGTGCCACTCATGCACACACTCCTAGACCTGCTAAAGACCTACTCATCGATCTCTAGCTATAAACTTAACCTTTCCAAGTCCGAACTACTCCCTATTCAAACTGCACACTTGAGGCCATCTGAAATACGAGAAACTTTCCCCTTTCAAATCTCGAATTTCCACACACATGGGGGCCTTGGCATACCCATATAGTGGCTGCAGGGATGACAGAACCAGAAGACCCCAATGGCATGGTATAACACAAATGTTATTATTATTAAAAAAAAAAAAAACACAAACAATTAAAACTACTTACTCCAAGCAATGGTACGTATACCATATAGTAATCCCACAAACGAGATCTGGTCTGAGGAAGCCCAGAGTAATAGAGGTGGGCGAAAAGCGTCACAAGATACCTCACTGGGAGGCGGAGCCTGGACCCAGCATCTGATTTTTTTTTTAAGCCGCATTTTTGCTCGTTTGTGGGATTACTATATGTTGTTCACATCATTGCTTGGAGTAGGCAGTTTTAATTGTTTTATTGTTATATAATAAAATTCGTGTTATACAATGCCATTAAGGTATTCTGGTACTGTCACCCCTGCAGTCACTGCATATAAAGAGTGCCATCTTTGGAAATAAAGGTCTTTTGGTCTGAGCGTTGTGGGAGTTATTCCCTATCAAGTGGAGCCTTTCTCACCCAGAGCCAAGGTTGATAGCGCTCCGGGAAATGTGAGTGCAACCCACATATATGTATATTTTCGTTAATTTATATCTACAATAAGGATAATCTGTACTAGATTGTATTTTTGTTAATTTTTTTCAGAATTCCTTTGATCATTGGATGTTAAGTATAATTTATAGTGCAACCAATGGAGGAACTACCGCGGTTGCAGCTGCGACCAGGCCTGTCACTCCAGGGGGCCCGGCAGCCATGTAATGCGGCCCTGGCCTGAACGGTAGAACTGCCGGGGCCACACGTTTAGGAGCCCATCGGGTGGCCCATGCTGTTTGGGTCTCCCAATGGGAATGAATTTTTGTGATCAGGTCAGAGGTGGGAAGAAGTGACAGCCCCAGTCACTCATCCCAGCAACAACCGAGCCATGCGGGAGGATGAAGAGGAGGGAGTCAGAGTGGGATCTCTGACTCCCATCAGCCTGAGCAAGCCACTGGACCCCTGGGAAGTCACCCTCCTGCACCTAAAAGGTAGGAAACAGAAGGGTCACTAAACCATTTTTCATGTGTGTGTGTTTGTATGTGTCTATGTGTATCTGTTTTTCTGCATGTGTGTCCGTTTGTCAGTGTGTGCCCTATGTATCTGTATGTGTGTTTTTCCTTAAGTGTCTGTGTATCCGCATGTGTGTCAGTGTTTGTATCTGTAGGAGTGTCATTCTGTGTATCTCAATGTGTGTATCTGTATGTGTCTGTGTATCAGCATGTGTGTCCGTGTATGTTATATGCTGTGTATCTGCATGTACGTCACTGTGTGTTTGTCTGTTTATCTGCATGTGTTTCAGTGTATGCATCTGTGCAACTGTCACCCCACCACAAACACTGTCACCCCCCTTTACCCTGCCACACTCACAATAACTCATGCCATACTCACCTCCCATCGCTCTGCCATATTCATCCTATTACACTCACCTTATCTAGCACGATCACACTCACCCCCCCAAACCTGTCACACTCATTCTCCATTTTTCTGTCACACTCACCCCCTTTCACCCAGCCACACTCACCCTATCATATTAACCTCTCCAATTCTGTCATACTCATCCCCCCAACCATGCCACACTCACCATGTGGGGTGTGAAGGAAAAACACATGGAGGGACTGGGGGGCGTGAAAGTGACATATGCAGGCTTTGGGGGGATTAGACATATGGGGGGGGGGGGGTTCTAGTTACACCTCTGAGTGCAACACTTATTTTTTGGATTTTGGAAAATTAGACATGTTGTGGCTGATCAGTATGCTGACTATACATATGTCTAAAATTAATTTGCCAACATCTTGGTGACGTGTCTCTTTAACCCCTTTTTGCTACATTTAACAGACAACGAGTGTGGCCTGGATCCAGGGATTCTTACAGATTCCCAGATAACAAAAGCAGAGCTTGGTTGCTTTAATTATCCAGGCACAGTATGGTATTGTAGTATTGCCAATAAGTGTCCCATAATATGCCCACTATGAGTGTGAGCTGTCTGAAAAAGATCTAGTTCTGGGGTAGGCAACCTTTGGCACTCCAGATGTTGTGGACTACATCTCCCCTTATGTTTTGCCAGCATATGGCTATAAGAGCACTATTGGCTATGGGATGTGTAGTCCAAAACTTCTGGAGTGTCAAATGTTGCCACCCCTACAGTTAATGGTGTTTTTCCATCCATCTCCCATGTATGCCATGTCTGTGTCATTGGCTTCCGAATGGTGATCTTCATGTCCTTTCTCTCACAGAGAATCCTTTTTCCTATTGGATAATAAATGCATTTGTGTGTGCAATGTGTATTATTCCAAATCCATTATGCAGAATATGGATTGTGTACAGAGTCTACACGGCTGCTTTCAAATAACCACAAACCTAGAATTTAAAGAAGACAATCCATAGGTATCTGTGATGAGAAGGGATATGGGGAATAAGAGGATTGACAGTGACGAGTCAAATCAGATGACAACATAACAATCATACTCTTTAAGAACCCAAATAGAATTACACTTAAACGTAAAATATAGAACACGGTTGGATTCAATGATATCTGGTTCTCAAAGTGTGACTGTTTGCTCTTGTTAAACTCCTGAGTGATTTCGTCTCAGCAAATTTCATAGATCTATATATATGAAAAGGGCACTGCTACTGTCACTTGAGGGGGCTTTTTGTCTTTTCTTTCCTTTTTTTTTGGCACAACCATCATTTTACAGTGTAGTGTCTGCAGATGAAGTCACCAGGAGCCACAACATCTACAGTATTTGTTCAATGGGACGTCACGAAGAGTGTGGTTCTGCCATCCTTCTATGAAAGAAACATCACTGACAGCGAATCAGTTATAAGGACTTTTTTGAGTATCAATAAGGACTCTGGAATAGGGAAGTTATATGTCCAATATTTATACATTTTCTAATTATACATTATATCAATAAGCAGATAATGGCTTTTCCATTTACCTGTCAGCTAGTTTGTTTATTAGGTAAGAATCCATTTTTGAAGTACGATAATAGGAATATTTGAAATCAATAAACGTGTCACATGTTATCCTCCATGCTCTGTTACTGGTGCCTATACCTAGAATGAAGAATGTCCGTTTCATTTCCCATCAGAAAGAGTTCTAGCAGACACAGTTCTAACTCTGTGAGAGTAGAAAAACAAAACGTTGTTTATGGTTTACCAGAGAAACAGTTAATTATAGTGACATGAAAACTGAATTGCAAAATTCTTGCAAAAATTGACAATCTGGCATTATAGGAGTGTTGCAGAAATTTTCCAAACCATCACTTTTTGCCTGAATTTTGCAATTATTCTATTTATTACAAATCAGTCTATAGTACCCCGCTCCCACACCATATGACAAGATACAGTTGAAATAGTAAGATCTTTTAGAACAATGGCAGCACTGCAAAGTCTGTTATACAACAATCAATAACATTAATCTTAACCCCTTAAGGACTGAGCCAAATTTACACGTTTTAATCAAAATAAAACGTAAACAAACCTTGGAATTTGACTATATGTCTGTTCAACCGTAATTCACCTCTTTCATATTGTAAGTGCACCCACACTTAATATATATCATTTTATTCAGGAAAAATAGGACTTTCATTTAACATCAATATTTAGCTATGAAACATAATTTAATAGGAATACAATAGTTAAAAAATGTGAGAAATTAAGAAATTAAACTTTTTTAGTTCTGCATGACATTTTAACTGTGAATGTCTTAACACTGTTTTCTTTTACTGCAATAAAATACACATATTTGTATTCAGCGATGTCTCACGTGTAAAACAGTACCCCATATGTACAGGTTTTATGGTAGTCAAATAAAGCATGTTAAATTTTTCAGTTTTTTCACATTGAAATTCTCCAGATTGGTTACTTTGCCTTTGAGACCGTATAGTAGCCCAGGAATGAGAATTACCCCCATGATGGCATACCAATTGCAAAAGTAGACAACCCAAGGTATTGCAAATGGGGTATGTCCAGTCTTTTTTAGTAGCCACTTAGTCACAAGGATTGAAGACTGAGGGAGAGTCTGATGGGGTAGGCAGGCTATTCCATAGGAAGGGAGCTGCCCGCGAGAAGTCCTGCAAGCGCGAGTTGGCAGTACGGGTGCCAGTAGCGGTCAGGAGGTGGTCATGGGCAGAACGGAGGGAACGAGGAGGGGCATACCTATGGATCTGTGAAAAGATATAAGAGGGGCTAGAATTGTTCAGTGCTTTATATGTATGGGTTAGCACTTTGAATTGACTCCTATTGGATTCAGGGAGCCAATGTAAGGACCGGCAGAAGGGTGAGGTGTGCCCGTAGGAAAGCATTGGATTCGCTAAGATTGTCAATTCTGATGATCTCTGCCAAGGAGGCAGGCCGGGGGGCGGAACCAACATGCAATAAATCAATGCATATCTATGAGGAAAGTTCAGTGTGTTCAAAACTAGAGAGCTACCAAATGTTCTAATATCCTGAAGGGATTAACTAGCCGATTTGGAAGCATCTTGTCCATACCTCCAAGTGTCCATATTTAAGGGGAACAGTCTCTATTTTGAACACAAGTAGGTCCAAAATAGTTGCATACATTGTTATTAGGGGTTCACCTAAAATCACTTAGAACAGCCTTGCCCCTTGTGACGCCCCACTAAGACTCCTAAAATTAAAGGACCGCTCTTTGTCTTTTGGAAATATTGGGTGATATGACAGTTATTTTAGCATTAATTTTACCATTTGCATTGCAGTTCACTACCATTCAGAGTTTAATGAATACAATTGGGGAGTTATACACAAAACTGACAAGATTATTCACTCAAGTGAGAATTGTCAGGATCAAGACAGGGATCCAACACGCAGTGTACTAAAACTATAAAGACGTGTACTGGACCTTAGAGTGGCCGGACTAACGTCAAACAAACAAAGAATGGTCAGGGACAAGACGAGGTAGAGGGAACGAGAAGACAGGTAAGCGAAAGACAAGCCGAGTACAAGGGTAGGAGAGGGAAGCAAAGTCAAGATACAAGCCAAGTCAATAACCGAAGAACACAATGAATATAAACGCACTGAGGGAACAGACAAGCTGAAACCACGACAGGGCAATGGCTCACTGTAAGTGAGTACCTTTTATACCCTGTCTCTTTAATTGATATCCACGCCCCCAAAACGTCCTGGTTTGAGATTTCCCGCGGGTCGTGACGTCATTGACATCATGACGTCGGCGGAATTGCGCCGCATCATAAAAGGGGGCGGGCTATTACGGCCGGCGTCCAAAGTGCCGAAATTGCTGGAGGAGAAGGAGGTGTGAGTGGCAGGTACCATGACAAGAATCATCAGGAATTCTATTAGAATTTAAAATTGAAGGTCAAAATAGCCATAGTGAATACGTGTACGGGGGATTGAATAGTGACGAGTTACAACACTTCACTCCAGTAACAGGTGATGGAGGGACGTAGCAACTGAGATTGTTATTCATTGTAGAACTGATGTTTATATTTTGGAGGTGGGCATAGGCGTGCGCACGGGGTGTGCCGGGTGTGCCTGGGCACACCCTAATCCCCGCGCGCCGCGCATGGATTGGGGCCGGCAGGGAAGATCAAAATATCTCCCCTGCCGGCTCAAGCACAACAGATTAGCCCAGAGAGAGGCTCTGAAGTGCTCCGTTCCATTATGGATACGGAGCAAAGCGCCTCCAGGCTGCATGCAGGGTAGCCCTCTCGCGATCTCCAATATTTTCAGAGCGTTGCCGTGGTCGCGGCAACGCTCTGAAAATATCGGAGATCGCGAGAGGAAGGCATGGTCTGTACCCTGCGGAGGTACAGACCACATCACTAGCCCACTGGATCACCAGGGATGATCAGCAGCTTGCTCCCTCTTCCCCCCTGCAAAGTAAGGTAATAAGGGGAAAGGGGAGTAAATGTGTAGTTTTTTTTATTTTTTTATTTAAATTATGAAACAATCAAAATTAATTATATCATTATATTACATAAACTATATTGTATTACATAAACTATACCCCACCACTTACTCACTACACCCTATATACACACTGCACTTACACACACTATACACCTTTATACACCCCCTGCACCTACACACTATACCCACCACACCCCCTGCACCTACAAACTATACCCCCTATACATCCACACGACACCCCCTGCACCTACACACTACACCCCCTGCACCTACACACTATACCCCCTATACACACACACTACACCCCCTGCACCTACACACTATACCCCCTATACATACACACTACACCCCCTGCACCTACACACTATACCCCCTATACATACACACTACAACCCCTGCACCTACACACTACACCCCCTATACATACACAGTACACCCCCTACACCTACACACTATAATCCTATACATACACACTACACCCCCTGCACCTACACACTATACCCCCTATGCATACACACTACACCCCCTGCACCTACACACTATACCCCCTATGCATACACACTACACCCCCTGCACCTACACACTATACCCCCTATGCATACACACTACACCCCCTGCACCTACACACTATACCCCCTATACATACACACTACACCCCCTGCACCTATACACACTACACACTATACCCCCTATACATACACACTACACCCCCTGCACCTATACACACTACACACTATGCCCCCTATATACACACTACACCCTCTGCACTCACACACACTATATACCCCTATACACTGCACTCAATCACTATACACACTCTATACTCCCTATAAACACCCTACCACTGCATTCATACTATGCCAATATACACCTCCTGTGCACCCACTGTGCCCCTATGCACACACAACTCCCCTAAACACACACTACACCCCCTATTATTACCACACCAATACACACATGTGCACAACACCTATACGCATACACACAATGGCACCCCCTGCAATTCCTAGATACATGAAATACAGTCCTTACATGCAAACGCAACACACCACTAGACACACACACTCTAAAGGCCCTATAAACACACACACACACACAAACACACACACACACACACATTTAATATACAGCCCAAAACACACACCTATACACTACAGGTCCCAGCTACATATTATACACCACAAACAGACCCCTTTACACTCTACAGCATAACCGGTCTCCTCTACACACATGCAATCACATAAAAAACATCCAAACATATATAACACCGCAGGGAGCATTCCCACATGTGCAAAACACACTATAACAATCCTTTTCCACTTGTGTTCTCCAGTACCCACTACTGGGGACATCAGAGACAAGTCACTTGGACTTTTTTTCCATCAGACAGCACTGAATGCTCTGGTGGGGTATCACACTAACATAACAATTGAGAGGGCGGGGGGTGCTTGTCTTGGTGGCTGATATAATGCGCCACATTTCTGGCCCACCCTTCCTAGTGGGCTGCTCTGTCTGGGCTGATTTTTTGTCCCAGTCCAGCCCTGCTCACCGGCCCACAGGCAGGAGAGGACCCGGGGAGCTCTAGCCAGCAGTTCCGCTGGGTTCCTCCCACTAGGACCACCAGGGATCAGGCATGGCAGCACAGACACACACACACACACACACTAACAGCACCCTCACACACACACAGCAGTGTGTATATATATATATATATATATATATATATATATACATACATATATACGCGGCGTGTGTGTTTGTGCTTTAGGGTGCACACCGTAATGCAATAGGCTGCGCACGCCTATGGAGGTGGGTTTGACAGTCCAGTTACGGTATATTTGTCTATTATTTATAGTTATTTCTTGTTCTTTCTTATTAAGTGTTTAATTTATTTTGGGTTCCTGTCGCATCATGCAGCACAGTGAGAGGGCCGTGGAATAGGATGGGACAATCTGGGGGCGAACAGAAGTACAGCCTACCTACGCCTGGGATAGGGAATCTAGGGGCAGGTGAGGGGTAGTCGTGGGTGCAGCAGAGGGACATTTGTGGTGACAACTATGCTATTTGCCTCAAACTTTGTTATTATTATTATTATTATTGCCATTTATATAGCGCCAACAGATTCCGTAGCGCTTTACAATATTTTGAGAGGGGTGATGTAACAATAAATAAGACAATTACAAGAAAACTTACAGGAACAATAGGTTGAAGAGGACCCTGCTCAAATGAGCTTACAGTCTATAGGAGGTGGGGTATTAGAAACATTAGGATAGGAAATATCAAGTAGGAGTGAAGCAGAGCTGGAGGAGAGAGCAAAGCACTATCCCATAGGAGAGAGCAAGAGACAGGTATGTAAGGGAGAGATTACTCTGGGAGGCCATACGCTTTCCTGAAGAGATGGGTTTTAAGGCCCTTCTTAAATGATTGAAGACTAGGGGAGAGTCTGATGGCAGTAGGCAAGTTATTCCAAAGGAGAGGAGCCGCCCGTGAGAGGCCCTGCAAGCGCGAGTTGGCCGTACGGGTGCGAGCAGCGGTCAGGAGGTGGTCAAGGGCAGAGCGGAGGGTACGAGGAGGGGCATACCTCTGGATCAGTGAAGAGATATAAGAGGGGCTGGAATTGTTCAGTGCTTTAAATGTATGGGTTAGCACTTTGAATTGACTCCTATAGGATACAGGGAGCCAATGTAAGGACTGGCAGAGGGGCGAGGTGTGAGAGGACCGACTGGATAGGAAAATCAGTCTTGTTAAATGCATGACTGTTGATTGCATATTGTTTGACATGTGATGTCCTAAAGCTGTACCACATGAATTTAAAAATTATAGACACAAGTGGTGGCCCGCACGTGGAGGAAATATGCCGTCATTTATTTATTTATAAAATCTTTTACCAGGATGGAGGGTAGCTAAACTAGCTAAAGTGTTTTCCAAGTCAGCAATGCTTCCAGTTTGGCTACTTTTGCCTTAAATACTCAATTCACTTTGACTGTCTGCCAACTCTTACTTGTGTGAATAACTCACGGTTTAGTGAATACACCCAAAGACTTTGTATAATATTTTATTTTTGAGCAAGTGATAAATCCCTGCTCTGCTCTATGCAGTCCTTGTGATTCAACTGGCAAATATTAGACACCCGGCATGTGCCGTAATATACCAGATTGGTGGACTACAATCATGGAACACTCATTATTTATGTGACAGAAGAAGTGATCTCATCGCCCATGTGCCTGAGCCGGTTGTGATACATTGTGTCAGCGGAGGACAAAAACAAGTAACCCGAAGTGACACCTTTCGGGATCCCCTTTAGCTCTCTAACGTGCTTGGCAACTCCGGGTTACTGATGTTTGTCCTCCAGACCCTCCCCTTCTATGTGTTCCTAGAAGCTGGATGGTGAGATGAAAGGGGAGGGCCTATAGCACTGCGCATGGCAGCCTGCATTGAGGCAGTGGGGAAGGAGGAAGAGAGCCAGGCTAGTGACAATCAGGTAATTATTATGTTAAAGGAGCAAAACATAGCAGTTTACTCTGACCCAGGCTTACCTTAGCCTTTAATATCAGCTTATTTAATGTGCCCTTTAAGAGCATGCTGGGCTATGGCTTGCCAACAGGCTCTGTGTGCGGTGAGCACAGCAGTAATCTGTAATCTACATTGCAATCAAAGTTTTACAAAGAGCACAGTCTGCCATGGCAGCTGCACTCTGTCTACATGCACAATGACTTCCTAGAGGACTGGCCATGTGCTGCTAATGCACTAGATATGTGGATAGCCTCATTATTGAAGCCTGGGAAATGAGCCTGCCAGAGGATATCTAGGGGAATACAGCTCACACAGATCTGTGTAAGATAAGCTTGGTTTCATTTATACTGCTAATGTGTGTCCTGTAATGGAACTGGGAAAATGTGTGACTTTGTTTACAAAGCATGGTTTTACATCCTCTCCCCCCCCCTTAAAAATGATGTACTGTGAAAGGTGTCTGTTGGAGTGTTAGCTGGACAGGTGTGCAACTGGTGCTCATTGCAAGAATCACCAAAAGAACAGAAAACAAACAAAATGGATGCTAAAATTAATTATTACAGTTTAGGATCCACTGTAACAGCCGATAAATGTCAGAATTGCACACATTTGCACTAAATAAAAAAAAAGTGTGTGTTTAAAAAATAAAATAAAATAATAATCTAGTTTTGTTTACTTATTTTCTGGCAGGGTTACTGTTTTATACAGATTAGACTTCAGATAGTGTGTATCAAATAGAAACATTTGAATTTAAAAAAAAAAAGTGCTTTACATATATCATCAATCTACGTAACTGTCTCATATATTGTTTAATGTATCCCTTTATAAAACTGTAAAGCGCTGCAGAATAGGTTGGCGTTATATAAATGCCAATAATAATATGAATGTGTTCAACCAATTACTCCATAACAAATCGACATTTGAGAGAATTGTGGTAGAAAAATATCATTAAAACTTTTTTATTTTTCTCTTTACTTTCTTTGTTAATGTGCATGCTCCATGCAATGGTTAGGCAAAATTGATTTTCTTAACCAGCAAGATCACCACGCAACTGCCAGGTCACTCCAAATTAGTTAAAAAAATTATTGAAATGAAAAATAACAGAGACAAGGTCCTTGCACCATAATCGGTACTGTTTCGGTGACATTTTAAGTATAATATGGCTAATGTGCAGCTCCATTTAACTAAAACATTTCTTAAAGGGACACTATAAGTACCCAGACCACTTAATCTCAGTGAACTGTTTTGGGTACCATGTGTCCCCCTTTCTTACCTCTGAAAGTGAAAAATGTTTTCTGTGAAGGGTTAACCTGTCACTAATGGTTGCTAATATGACAGCCATTAGAGGCTCTTCTGTGTAAAACTCGGCTATTTTATTCAGTCGGTCTCAGATAGATTATGTAATTGTCATAGAATATAGTTTTGCCACACAGGCACACTAGCCTCCCAGTGCCTTCGTATGGGAAAGGAGCCGTGGACAGACGTGGGGGGCAGTCACCTAAATGTGACAAGGGCACTACAGCGTTAGGAAACCAAATGTGTGTTCCTATCCATAAATATATTCGTTTTAAACAAATTACACTAGAAAAAGAATAGAAAAATAAATATATAATTTTCAGCAAAACTTATGCCATTGTATCTTTGTGTGAACTGGTACACTTTGTATTATCAACAGTCTGTTGTCTTCTTATGTTCTAAGGCTAGGTGGTATCTGCCCCTCTAGGTGCTGATGATTTTAGCTAACACTTGTTGCCTGTACCTGAGCTTCAAGTGGTATTTTTGATGTTTTATGTGCCTGGATCCCCACTCATTTTGGTTAGGAATTCCTAAACTACAGTGTTTATCTTTGGATACTATAAACTGCCCTTCTAATAGAATTTGTTGTATATTTTTAAATGTCAATTTACCTATTTAGTTTAATCAGAATGCTGAATTCTGCTATTTGTGTAAAGAAACAGTGCTTTTGAAAGCAAGGTAGCAAATGCTGATTTGATGAAAACATGTAAAGTACACAGGGTATTAATAAAAGGAACACTCCGCGCACTATAACCACTACAGTGTGAGTGCCTTGGCACCCACCTAGAGTAAGTAGTGAAACTGTTCAATAAAGGTTTGACAGCTTACCCACCTTTTCAATAGCCAGAGCTCCTGTCACAGAGCTAAGTCCAGCCACTCAGGGCTGCTCTTAGTGGCTGAGAGCACTCAGCTGACACTCTCAGCAAATGAGATGGCCCTGGCTTAGCTCATTTGAGCTAATGGCAATGCAAGATCCTGTTAAGTTTTAAACTGTTCTTAAAAGGTTCGACTACTTGTTCTGGGAGGGCGCAAGGGCACTCCTGATACGGCAACCACTACTGTGTTTGAATTGTTGTGATGTAAAAGGTAATTTTTTATTTTAGGACAACATTGGAAAAACTAACCAAGTTGGCTATGTTTTCACTTGAACCACTGTAGTCTAAATGTGAAATTCTTTTTGAATCCTCTTTACATTATCAAACATATCAGACATTTGTGACTAACCATGTATAGTAACTAGCTGATCTTTATTAAAGGTGTATCTTTTATATACATTTTTTTTCTTTACTTATTTACATAACTGGAGCTCGCATGTAAGGTTTTTTTAGTTTTAAATTTCAGGTTATTAAGTCGCTTTTTTCTGGTATGTTGCTGCCCACATTATTTAATATATTGATTACTGTTTCACACCTATTTACGTGTATAGTACACAAGAAAAAAAAAAACCTTACATTCTAAATCATGGATGGGTCCAAAACATCTGGAGGGCCAAAGGTTCCCCATCCCTGTTCTAAATTGAAGATAAAGGGCAGTAAGGACAAGACAATAATGTAGCCGTATTAGTTATGAACTGTAGTAGATAAACCGATAGTGGTTGTTTAGTTGAAATAGTCTTCCCACGTCTGCTATTGACTGCATTGCTTGTTACTGGGATGCTCTGTCTGGGTCTTACACTGTGGTCCTTGCAATGTGCCCCAGATGTTTTACTAGTTACAGTAGATGATTGATCATTAGCATCAATAAGTTGTGCACTATTAACTGTATGGCCTGTTTCAGAAGCTAAACGGCTATGAAATGATTACTGCACTTGCTGGTTGATTATCGTCTAGATGTGAATGCAGCTACAAGGAAAACTGATATATGTTAGTTTACAAAATTACTTAATTTGTGATTTTTCATTATAGAATGCTAAGAGGGAGTATACCAAAGGTAGTGAGGACTTGTATGTAATTAAGCAAATGCCTTAGAAGTGTTTTAAATAGGCAGAGGTAAGCATACATTTCCACAGTGATATCATTGAGTGTAGGTATTTGGGACTTTTAGCTAAACTGTCTTTTTTTTGGACACTTTGTAACATGGTGTTTGGATTGTCCCTAGGATTCTCAATCATTTACTTAGTCTTATCAAGACTTGTGCACAAAACAACAAATGTATAAAATTCCTGTTGATCTACACCCAAACAAATCAATCCGTTATATAATTCCCAGGTAGATCAATGTATTTGGGCGTAGATTAAAAGGACACTCCAGTGCCAGGAAAACAATCTGTTTTCCTGGCACTGCAAGTCCCCTCTCCCTCCCCCCCCCCCCACCCCCCATCCCAAGTTGCCGAAGGGGATAAAACCCCTTCAGTGACTTACCTGAGTCAAGCGCCAATGTCCCTCAGCGCTGGTTCAGGGTCCGCGCACGCGCATTAGACCTCCCCATAGGAAAGCATTTAAAGATGCTTTCAATGCTTTCCTATGGGGATTTTAGCGATGCTGGAGGTCCTCACGCTATGTGAGGACATCCAGCGACGCTATAGCACACAAAATGTGTGCTTTAAACCCGGAAGTGCCTTCTAGTGGCTGTCTAGTAGACAGCCACTAGAGGAGGAGTTAACCCTGCAAGGTAATTATTGCAGTTTATGAAAAATGCAATATTTACAGTTGCAGGCTTAAGGGTAGTGGGAATTGGCACCCAGACCACTCCAATGGGCAGAAGTGGTCTGGGTGCCTGGAGTGTCCCTTTAACAGGTAAATAATTTGTCTACTTATTAATGACTTTTTTTTTTTTTTACTATGTTTTTTACCAGTTGACTCAATGCTAACTATTTAAAAGTATAGTGAAGAATGCTTATTTTTCTGTGTAATATATTTGGCTATGGAGAACTTGTTTTGTGTGGACTAATCCCACATCAGAATTTATCATGATTTTCTGCTGTTGCTGCTGTTTAGTCTTTGTCTTCAATGGGGTTTCACTTGGTTGAACCACATCATTTGCTTGTGTTTAATGACTTGGATCCTAAAGTGCTGAGTTTCAGGGGACCTCAGGAAGTATTATCCCCAAGTTATTGTTACTGTTTACACTTTATTTTCTCGCCTATTCCTTGGCCAACGTGAAAATGAGCTGATAAATCCTGAATGTCATTTAATGGCTATTGTATAACTTTAAACTACAGTTTGATATTCTACATCTTTTTGTAGGTTGTGATAGTATACCACAGCTTTTGTGTAATTCCTAGTATGTGCTTTATTCTTAAAGGATCACTATAGGGTCAGGAACACATGTACTCCTGACCCTATAGTGTTAAAAACATCTAGCCCCCCTGGGCCCATCATGCCTCCATAAATATAGTAAAAATCTTACTGTATTCAAGCCTGAAGCTGTAAATCTGCATGCTGTTAGACTCCGAAAAACAAGCAGTCTGCTGACATGTGGTAGCCTGATCCAATCACAGTGCTTCCCCAGGATTGGCTGAGACTGAGAAGGAGGCAGTTCAGGGGCAGAGCCAGCATGATTCAAACACAGCCCTGGCCAATCATCATCTCCTCATAGAGATGAAGTGAATCAATGAATCTCTATGAGGAAAGTTCAGTGTCTGCATGCAGAGGGAGGAGATACTGAATCACAGGATGCTGTGCACAGTGCTGCCCTGTGCTCTGCTGACAGCAGATCTGAGTGGATGAAGGCATATTATGCCTCCATCAACTCCAAAGTCCCTCTGGTTCACTCTGAGTGACTGCAACTGGAGGTGTTCATAGCTTTCAATGTAAACACTGCATTTTCTCAGAAAATACAGTGTTTACATGAGACAGGCTGCAGGGAGCTATAGTTCTCACCTGAACAACCTCATTAAGCTGAAGTTGTTCAGGTGACTATAGTGTCCCTTTAAAAATACATAACTCTGCTTACACCATTTTCGCAAAAAACTTAGCTGAGATGGAAGGATTTTGTTAAAGCTTTGTGATCTATCTCTATAGCAATCGTCAATTTCATGATTGCAGTGTTTGTACCTCACAGCTGTATTGAAAATTCGGTTTGTTGATATGTTTATTAAGCCAGCGAACTGCCCCATGCACCTACCCACAGTAAGGAGTAAAAACTATTTTTTAATGATTTAAAGGTTATCTGCGTCTCCTGTGATGGTCATGCCCCAATATTCTGATCTAGCCGAAGGGGGGAAATTCCCTTCCACAATAGATGTCAGATTTCTTCCATTTTTTTATTCTGTCAACCATTTTATACAGTCCAAAGACATCCAGAATTTCTATGCCTAATGCACAAGGGGAACTTCAGCTTTAGTGATATCAGACACATTGGTTTCACTCCTGGGACCATAACCACTACAGCTTTAAAGGTTGTATGAACTTCTGATAGTCAACATAGATATACCAAATCTTGCCCTAAAAGGGGTAAGGATGTTTATTTCATTGCTATACCCTGATAGTTTAAAAGACAAATTCCGACAAGTACACGTGCAAGAATATTTATTTTACATGATTTTATAATCCTATCTTTGCAAAAAATTAATGGGCATGGATGGATAGCATGATATGGGTGGATGGATGGGGGTACTGTTGAAGAACTGCCCCCTGTTCATGTATATCTTGTTTCTCCTTCTCCTTTTTGAATATCAACAATGTCTAATGTATGTGGTAAAATATCTGTTTTAACAGTGTAAAAGTGTCGTTTTTCTGGTGACTTTAGTGTCCCTTTAAGCAGAGCAAGTCATGTCTCTCTGTAATTGACTTAATTTCTAAAACTGCCTATCCCTTTTTACTGAATGATGTCATTTCTTTCTGCTTGGACTTCTGCCACGTCTGATGTTGCCATACAAGATTCAGAAACGAACTATTCTGCTTAGTAATAATCCTTTCAAAGTGGCTTGTTATTGCAGTGATGTCACCCTGGGTTGCCATTTATTTTAGTAATAATTCTAGGCTATAGTTCTAAGAGTTGTCAATACCTTCAGAACATATTTTCAGTCCCAAATAAAGGATCGGTTTCATCATCTTCGATCCTGCCAATATAAAAACAAATCGTGAAACTCACAGGGTTATTCACTGGACTGTAGTATTTTGCTATCTCAGTGTAATCTGTCAAAACATTTTAGCCCAGCTTGACACCTATTTTGGTCCCGCCAGTGCCCTCACTGTAGATCATTCGGAGCACTGCTGTCACCATATCCACTATAGTGAGCTGCAGTGTTTATGGTGCGTTGGATGTTGCTTTGATGGATCCAGTTGAAATTATCTTGTCCATTCTGCTTGAAAGGATTATTCCGACCCTGTAAATTATTTCAAGAGGTTATGTGCGTACATATACCTCTCTTCTTTCAGTGATCACTCTGTGTATTTCAATCTCCATAAATTTTAGCCATTTGGTTGTACAGGGGAACAAAAATTTAAAACAATTCATGGATCGCAAAAACAAATGTGTATTCCTAATGCTATAGTGCCCTGTTAACAATTTAAGTGTCCTGTCTGTTTCACACCTGTAAGAAGTAAAATGTACTTTTATTGTCTCCCTCGCTGCGTCTGTCTCCGCACTGCCACCCGACCTTCATGGCTGAGATTATCAAGATTTATAATCGCAGCCAATCGTGTGCTTCCCCATATATATTAAGCTATTGCTCATGCATGACAAAACGTTGAGCTGTGCCAATCAAATGGTCTCTATGAGACTAT
This sequence comes from Pelobates fuscus, assembly GCF_036172605.1. Taxonomy (NCBI): domain Eukaryota; kingdom Metazoa; phylum Chordata; class Amphibia; order Anura; family Pelobatidae; genus Pelobates; species Pelobates fuscus. The sequence continues at coordinate 124,424,826 of NC_086324.1, forward strand.
TTGATTGAAATAGCCGAGTTTCTCTTGACTATTTTGGTGGAAGCGCCTCTAGTTGCTGTCAGAGTGACAGACCCTACAGGCCATTAGAACAACAGTGTTTTACATTGCAGGTTTAAAATGACAGAAACATGGCACACAGACCACTTCATTGAAATGAAGTGATCTCATCTGCGTGCCTATAGTGTCGCTTAAAAAAACTAAACAAATTGTGCTTTATATTCCTTATATAAATGAATATCTTGTATAGAATATATGCACATTATTTATGTGTTTTTTTAAAAAAAATCACAACATAAAAGTTAGCTGGCTGCATGTTCCTGCACCTTATCTCAAAGGCTTTCGTTTTGATTGATATCTAGCTGTGAGTACAATTGGAGGCCATTGGAGTACAATGAGTTTGTTATCATGTTTGTTGAACCAACCTGAGATGATTTGTGTTCTGTTGCATAACATTTTTACAGGTTTATGCGTATGCACATTGTAGTCTCTGATTTGTGTTCTCTGTTGCCAAGAAATCACAGGAGATAAGCAGTCTGCCACATCTTGCACCAGCAGTCACCCAGTCACAGTTACTTTGATCTTCCTAATTCTGATAATTGGTTTAAACAACTGAACCTCTTGGCCATGTCTGTGTATTTTTATGCACTGAGTGGTTGCCAACAATTGCCTAAATTCTTAAGATGTTGCTTTTGGGCAGATGTGTGTACCTGTCTAACAACTAGACCAGGATGAGAAAGAGACCGTTTTATATGTGTAACTTTCAAGCTATGATATCATTGCAGTTGTGTGCAGCTGAAATGTATGAGCATGACATGGGTTTGTGAGTTACTGGAGCACATCCCGTTGAAGTCAGTGGAAGGACTAAGTGCCCTCACTAGTAATACTAAAAAAACTATTACAGAGACTATAAAGCAATGCAATAGTTGCTATAGAAATTCTAAACTTGAATTAGAATGCATTGTTCTGTGTTAAGTGAAGCATTATAATTGCAGTCATCTAGAGCAGGGCTTCCCAAACTTTTTTATGGTCCGAGACCCACTTTTCAAAACGGTAATTTTTCGAGACCCACTTGCTTTTAATTCATATTTTAGTGAACACCATAGCAATCCGCTTTAGATGCACATAATTGGCACATCATGACAATTACTTTTAGAGGCATAAAACTGGCACACCATGGCAAACCGCTTTAGAGGCATACAATTGGCACACTATAGCAAACCGCTTTAGAGGCATACAATTGGCACACCGTGGCAATCAGCTTTACAGGCATACAATTGGAACATTATGTCAGCTTTAGATGCATAAAATTGGCACACTATAGCAATCAGTTTTAGATGCATAAACTTGGCATATCATGGCAATAAGCTTTAGATGCATACAATTGGCACACTATAGCAATCAGTTTTAGGTGCATACAATTGGCACACCATGGCAATCATTTTTAGAGGCTTACAAGCGGCACACCATGGCAACCAGCTTTAGAGGCATAAATTCGGAACATCATGGCAGCTTTAAATACATAAACTTGGCACAGCATGGCAATAAGCTTTAGGTGCATAACATTGGAACATCATGGTAATCATGGGGTGAAGGGGTTACATTGGGGGGAGGGCAGGGAGTGAAGGGGTTACAATGGGGAGGGCAGGGAGTATCGGGGTTACAATGGGGGAGGGCAGGGAGTGATGGGGTTACAGTTTGTGGGGAGGGGGGCAGGGAGTGAAGGGGTTACATTGGGGGGAGGGCAGGGAGTGAAGGGGTTACATTGGGGGGAGGGCAGGGAGTGAAGGGGTTACATTGGGGGAGGGCAGGGAGTGAAGGGGTTACATTAGGGAGTGAAGGGGTTACAATGGGGGAGGGCAGGGAGTGAAGGGGTTACATTGGGGGGAGGGCAGGGAGTGAAGGGGTTACATTAGGGAGTGAAGGGGTTACAATGGGGGAGGGCAGGGAGTAACGGGGTTACAATGGGGGAGGACAGGGAGTAACGGGGTTACAATGGGGGAGGGCAGGGAGTGAAGGGGTTACAGTTTGTGGGGAGGGGGCAGGGAGTGAAGGGGTGACATGGGGGAAGGCAGGGAGTGAAGGGGTTACATTGAGGGAGGGCAGGGGGTGAAGGGGTTACATGGGGGAGGGCAGGGGGTGAAGGGGTTACATGGGGGAGGGCAGGGGGTGAAGGGGTTACATGGTGGGGCATGGAGTGAAGGGGTTTCATGAGGGGGAGGGCAGGGCGTGAAGGGGTTACATGGGGGAGGGCAGGGGGTGAAGGGGTTACATGGGGGGGCATGGAGTGAAGGGGTTTCATGAGGGGGAGGGCAGGGGGTGAAGGGGTTACATGGGGGGGCATGGAGTGAAGGGGTTTCATGAGGGCGAGGGCAGGGGGTGAAGGGGTTACATGGGGGGCATGGAGTGAAGGGGTTTCATGGGGGGGAGGGGGTGAAGGGGTTACATGGGGGGGCAGGGGGGGAAGGGGTTACATGGGGGGGCAGGGGGTGAAGGGGTTACATGGGGGGGCAGGGAGTGAAGGGGTTACATGGAGGGGCAGGGAGTGAAGGGGTTACATGGAGGGGCAGGGAGTGAAGGGGTTACATTGGGGGGCAGGGAGTGAAGGGGTTACATGGGGGGCAGGGAGTGAAGGGGTTACTTGGTGGAGGACAGGGGGTGAAGGGGTTACTTGGTGGAGGACAGGGGGTGAAGGGCTTTATATTAAAATAGGTAACAATATTGTCTGCAAAACGTGCTTTCATTACACAACCAATGCTGACTCTTTACTTGCATTATCTACTACTTATATATTACAGTATGGGATTTGCCTCAATAAAACTTTAAATTGCAAAAAAATGAAATAAAAAGCACTTTGCAGTATTTTATTTTTTATAATTAATTTTTTGTCCCCCTATTTGTTTTATTTATTTTTAATTGTTGAATTTTTCCATACCTGAAAGAAAGTAGAATTTCAGAAAGCAAAGATAAAAATTAAAGACTCTGAAATATTGGATGTTTGAGATTTTCTGTCATAATGTATTTTCTTCCTTTGGTAAAGTAGGTTGCAGAGTTGCTAGCAAAGTTGCGACATTATGATGTTATTAAAGATATTTAAAGGGTCAGTCTAAGCGCACAAAACACTTAATTTTAATGGACCACTCTTACCATATGGGCTTAAATCCTTTTCGAATGTTTAAAGTCCACTTGGCCCCTCTGCATTCTGTTCTGGCTCTGATACCAAAGTGAATAGTGTTTTTTTTCCCTCTTGGGTGTTGGTGATAGGCTAAGAGTGTTTCGTGTGACTGCTGCTCCTACCTCTGAGAACATCTGGGTGGATCATCTCAGCCAACCAGATGCAAATGCCTTGCTTTGACAGTAGGATCCTCCTTAGAAAAATGCATTACGGTGCTCCTCTGAGGAGGCTTTAAGACGCTACAGTTTTGCAGTCTCCACAAGGAGACAGCCGTCTGACAGCCGGGAGAGGCACAGAAGACTGTTAAATGTAAATTGTTGTTTCTCAGAAATGCTAATGTTTACACTTGTCTTCCTGCAGGGAGAGCACATTGGCATCAAGACCACTAGATAATGCTGTTTTGGTACTTGGTGTCCTTTTTATTGAAGTTATTTGATGCATAGACAATAAATACCACTGCAGCCTCAGATTCAGCAGGAAGTCTGACACTGCCAGGGCTATTTACTAAAGTAAGAATTGTCGTGAATTCAAAGTAAATTTCGGTTTAAGGCCAACTTATCTATGCTTCCAGTTAGACTGTGACCATAGTGTCTGGGATTAGCATGCTCTATGTATTGCTAGGAATAGAATATTCCAGCTGGCTGACACACTATATGGACAAAGGGATTGATACACCTCTTAATTATTGAATTCAGGTGTTTCAATCAGATCCATTGCCATGTGTGTATAAAGTCAAGCACCTAGCCATGCAGTCTGCATTTACAAACATTTGAAGGTCGTTCTGAAGAGCTCAGTAAATTCAAGCGTGGTACTGTGATATGATGCCTCCTTCAGAATAAGTCAGTTTGTGATATTGCATCCCTACTAGATAGTCGCTGGAATCCAGACTTCATCTTTCCAGCCTTGTGTTTAAGAGCTTTTCTGGGAAGCTCCCACCCTACCTGAGCAGAATGCTCTCTCTGGCTCTTCCACCTCCTATAACCTCAGATCCAGTACCAGCTCTTTATTTAGTCTACCTCAACACAAAAAGAAAGCAGCTGATCCTCCTTTCCCTACAGAGCACCGTGATTATGGAACAACCTCCCGCACACTTTCAAATCTTCCCCAAGCCTAAAATCCTTTAACCCCTTAAGGACACATGACGTGTGTGACATGTCATGATTCCTTTTTATTCCAGAAGTTTGGTCCTTAAGGGGTTAAGAGATCCATCTCTACATATCTCAACAGAATGCACGTGTCATGGTTGATTATATATTTCCTACTTGTTCTATGTTAAATTTTGTATGTATTGTGTATTAATATTGTTTTTGTATTGTATTGCACCCTATTGTATCAATGCAATGTTTTGTGGGCCCAGGGCATCCTTGAAAATGAGAGAAATCTCAATGTATCCTTCCTGGTAAAAAATGATAGAAATAAATACATTTTTCACAATCAACTGTAAGCAACCACGAAGCGTAAGACCACATAAAGTCACAGAGCGGGGACCTCAAATTCTGATGCGCATGATACGTAAAAGTTGCCTACGCTCAGCTGATTCCATAGCTGAAGAGATCCAAACTTCCACTGACATTAATATCAGCACAAAAACGGTTCGGCATTAGCTTCATGGAATAGGTTTCCATGGCCATGCGACTGCATGCAAGCCTCACATCACCATGTACAATACCAAATGTCGGTAGTGGTGTGAAGCACGGCGTGACTGGACTCTGTAGCAGTGGGCACTTGTTCTGTGGAGTGACAAGTCATGCTTCTCTGTTTGACAGTCTGATGGGTGGGTTTGGTGGATGTCATGAGAACGTTACCTGCCTGACTGCATTGTGCCAACTGTAAAGTTTGGTGAGAGAGGGATAAGGGTATTGGGCTGTTTCCCAGGGGTTTGGCTAGGTCTTTTACTTCCAGTGAACGGAAATTTAAACTCCCAATTTTTGCAAATTAAAACCAAATTGAAAAATCATGGCAAAAATAGCCAGTTATGACTGTAAGTTGGTGTATTTTTTTCAGATCTCTGTTTTAATCTGGGAGAATGCATAGTTAAGTGAATAACCCTGCCAATGTCCAGGTCAAAGCAGGGTCCCCAAACTTTCTAGTTTGAAATTTTGTGTCAGGACAAGTAGATTGCCATGACTGACTAGTAGATTGGGCTACCACTTTAGTACCTTGGACAAAAAAGTACCTTTAGGAAAAAAAAAAATGTCCACAGACCTGGTGTGTTATATTCTTCAAAATATGTGTCAATTGTGTAAATCAAAGGTAGTCAACCTGGTCCCTACCGAGTGGGCGGTTTGGGATTTCACGTGGGCGATGGTGGGTTCTGCAGAAAACGCCGGTGGGCCTCGATGGCCATGGACCAAGGCCGTCAGGGGAGATCATCTCCACTACCTGCCCATGCAGTGCCAGTCTTGCTATAAGCACTCTGCTGGTGAGGATATCAAAGATCTCGCACTTGCGCTATAAAATTAGTTACTGTGGCAGGAGTGGGCGGTAAGGAAATTTTACCATAAGCAAAGATACAAAAGTGGGTGGTAGGTATTAAAAGGTTGACTACCCCTGGTGTAAATAGTGCTTATCAAACCCAAAACGTAATTTTTAACAGCAGCTTCAACACTCGTGTGTGCTTCCCTCCTCAGTACCAGATACAATATATCTGAATTCAATGGTAAATGTGTTATTGGAGCACTTCCATTCACTTACTCTAATTTATAGGGTTTGATTGGCTTGTGCTGATATATGGGGGGAAAAAAACAATGACAAATAGCGCAACACAATAAAAAAACCCAAAACGCATGTCTCGAATTAAAACCACTCACTAATATTTTTTATTTTTTAAATTCTTTATTTTATTTGTGCATAAAATAACAATAAGCGTGCAGAGCCACGACAGCTGCTGCAAGCGTTTTCATAGCATTTCACGGTGTGGCAGGTTAAACAGCACTTTTTTTTTTTTTTTAACATGAAAATAAAAGGCTAGGAAAGCATTTCCAAAGACAGTATATTGCTGTATGTGATCAGATCTGCACTTTTAAAACCTTAAACAGGCTAAAGTAAGTTGTCAGTGGCTGAGTGTACAAGAGGATAACTTAATCCATGCTATGTAGACTGACATTAAGGTAATCAGAGGAGTAATAGAAGATAAGTCATATCAGTGCTAGACTTTAAAATGAGATACAAGTAGCTAAATAGCTAGGTTACATGCTTGGAATTTTATCACCAGGGGAGGTCCCCCACACCAAAGTAAGCTTTAAAAGAAGCCAAGATCCCGAGTAATGGGTATATTTAGTAGTAATCTATGGTCTGCTCAGAAATAAAGGCTTTAACAAGCATGAATATCGCTTAGTGTGTAAACTCTGGTCGTGGGTGATTGGGAGTCAGCCATTGCCCTCAGGTGGCACTGCAAAGTACTGCTTGGGTGTTCCAGATGGTGTCTTCCAGATGGTGTCTTCCAGATGGTGTCTTCCAGATGGTGTCTTCCAGATGGTGTCTTCCAGATGGTGTCTTCCAGATGGTGTCTTCCAGATGGTGTGGTGGAGAGGGCTTAAAGGACCACTATAGTGCCCTGAAGGTGCCCCCACCCTCAGGGACCCCCTCCTGCCGGGCTCTGGAGAGATGAAGGGGTTAAAATCTTACCTTTCTCCAGCGCCGGGCGGAGAGCTTCCTCACGACGTCATCGGCTGAATTCGCATGCGCGGCATACAATGCTTTCCTATGGACGCTGGCGTCTTCTCACTGTGATTTTCACAGTGAGAAGCACGCAAGCGCCTCTAGCGGCTGTCAATGAGACGGCCACTAGAGGCTCTGGAGGCTGGATTAACCCTCAGTATAAACATAGCAGTTTCTCTGAAACTGCTATGTTTATAAAAAAAAGGGTTAACTGGCTAGCTGGACCAGGCACCCAGACCACTTCGTTAAGCTGAAGTGGTCTGGGTGCCTATAATGGTCCTTTAATGAAAGCAACGGTTTCCAGTGCAGTGTTCCAGCTTTCCGGGTAGATGCATAGTGAGGGCTCTTAATTGTGCCATGTTCCTCCACAGCGCCACCGGGGTATTCCCGGAATCTCCCTCCAGCTCTGGCTTGCCTCTGGACCGGGACTGCGGCTGTTTGTTGAGATCTGTCTTGCAAGTCCCGTGGTAAGTGGTCCTTCCACTCGGCACCAGAGTGCATTTTGCGGTGTTGCTTAGTTTATCCAGAGGAACCCTGGTGCCCGAGAAGGGAAAGTTTGCTTTCTCCCGCCTATCCGCTAGACATCTGGCGCCCGCCATCTTAGGTAGCGTCTCTCTCACGTGGAGTCTCCTGCCGCTCAGCGTTGCAGTTTATCGGCTGGGCCCCCCAAGATGAGGACCGGGATCACCCCCCCGGCCCAGAGGGAGGGGGGGGGAACAGGGCCAGCTATCCGTGGAACCAGGGATCTGTCCTGCAGTGATTGGACAGGATAGCGGAGTGGCGGCCGTCCACTCCGTTCACCATCGGAGAAGGCCCCAGTCTCAGGGACCGAGGATCTCCCTCCCAGAGACTGAGAGGCAATACACAGGTCCACTCCTGGAACCGGCACAGCACGGGCCGCCGTCTCCCGGCTTCGTTCCGGTAAAAGTTCTGCTCTGGTGCAGTTTATAGCGGGAAAGCCGACGGAGCTGCCCGCCCGTGCGTCCATGCAGCATGGCGGTCCGGCCCCGCCCCCCCCCCACTCACTAATATGATGGCTCAAATCTTATTTGCTTTTTTTTGCCCCTCTGCTTTTAAGGTAGCAGATCAGCTGTAAGTACCCCAAAATTAGTTTCACCCTAAGGTTTTTTGTTTTTTCTTAACTGGTGTACCCGACATCCCAGCATGACTAGGGGAAAAAAACCTTAGGGTGAAATGTGTTTGGGGATATTGCTGCAGAAACTGCCTTTTAATTTTTTCGTTTGTTTTGATTTACGTCATAGATTTGTAAGTATTCCCACTATTTACAGTCTTGATATTCTCTTCTTGGCTCTTCCTAAACGTTTGATATCGACAGGAAAGGTGTGCCATCACTTTTCCCAGAGCCGGTTTTGTAAAAGCTCTTTATCAGGTGAGCACAATAATGTACTGTAAGTGCTATATCTTTGTTTATACCATATAAAGGTTTATTCGGAGCAACAAACGTTAAAAGTTGCTGCATAGGTAGTGTGCCTCATGGCCATTGGAGGTAACTAAAAAAAACTCCATTTGTTTAAAAATACACAGGGATTAAGGAGAGAGCGCAGGTAACTTGTTTTTCTTTGGTTTTTACTATATATTGGGGCTGATGTGTACTGTAGTAATTTGCAGCCGCCCAGTGATGGGAGTGAGCGCAGGACTTATCTTTCTGCATTTGTATCCATTTTTTGTATCACTCAGCCTTGTTACAATGCAGCCGCCCATCCCATGTGTTCCCTATTAAGGGTTAATAATGTATAGGGGTGTATATAAAAATTACCCCTTTCTGTCTCAGTAGAGATTTTTGCCAGAGGCTCAAGGAAGCAAGGTGAATGGTTAGAGTTAGGACCCACCTAGGGGGGGTCTGCCTTGACGTTGGCAGGTGGGCTCATCCTCTCATGGCCATTGGAGGTAACTAAAAAACCTCCATTTGTTTAAAAATATATAGGGATTAAGGAGAGAGCGCAGGTAACTTGTTTTTCTTTGGTTTTTACTATATATTGGGGCTGATGTGTACTGTAGTAATTTGCAGCCGCCCAGTGATGGGAGTGAGCGCAGGACTTATCTTTCTGAATAGGTAGTGTGCTACTTTAAAGGTACAAAGGTGAAAAAGTTCCAAGCCATCATATCAGTCTCCAACATATGCAAGTGGTTTTAATCCATGACATACCTTATTTTAGGTTTTTTTTTTTTTTTTTTTTTTTATTGCATTGCACTACTATATTTTTAAGTGTTATGTTTTTTATATATTGGCGAAAACCTATATAATAGGATAAGTGAATGGAAGCGCTCCATTAACACATGATGCTCCTAAAGCAATTACTTTCTGTTTGTCATCCTAATAAGCAGATCTGAAATGTTCACAATTTTTTTCATCTAAACCATAAAGGAATCCTGAATAGAGATATCTGAGTGGGAACATATGTCAGCATTTGTAATAGAATACAAGAAGGGTCGGGGCAGGATTGACTAATCTTGTAAAACTTAAACTGTTGTTAAACACGTACCCCTCATCATTCACAGTCAGCCTCTGGTACTACATTATATTATATTTATGTTGTATATTTTTTTGTCTTTGTCTTCCAGACACGCATACCTGTGGGTATTCTAAGTTTCACAACACTCCTGAATTCACTCATTACTGTGCTGTCCAGATTATAACTGTATGAATACAGTTGTGTATTTTTTCTACTATGATATAGACTCATCAATTGTCAGCCAAGTGTACTTCAGTAAGAGGTCAATGAATATTATTTTTGGTTCTCTGGCACAAATAGGACAAAGACAGGTGGTGACTAATAATATCTCAAGCAGCGTGTAGTTGGCACTTGACTTCTTCTGTCCTAGAATACTCGCACACATAACAAGTACACACAGATTACCACTAAACATGTCTAGAATATAGAATATTGTGTCTTCACTGTTTTTTTTAAAATATATTTTTATTGAAATTGTCCAATGTTCAATTTGCCAAATAACTTTAAGTAAACTTCAGTTTGGACACGCAGGTCCCTTCAGAATAAAACATAAACAGTCATATTAAAGGAGTGGTGTTCAGTCAATCATACAGTGGTGAAGCGCAGGTCACTGTATAGCACGCACTTTTTTCACATGTCTGACTCGCAGGTCCCGTAGCAATTAGACAGTTGGGTAGTACCCCCTAGTAAGTTCAAAAGTGCCAGGATGGGCCTGCAGGTCCCTTTTTACTCAGTGTTAAGAATCGCAGCTTGGTATGTTGAACGTGTAAATGTGTAACATAGGTTCAAGTGTCCTCTCGCGGGAAAGTGAGCATTTACGAGGTGGCCTCGTAGGTCCCCTCTTATAGTGGCACTGGCGTATGTTACCTCCCGGTGTTTGTGTGGTCTGCCAGTGTGCTGGTATGTGCCTGTAAGGTTTACCGGTGTCAAGCTTCATTCAGTGTGTGTGTACCGGGAGTCCTCTTATGGTGTATGGTGGGGGGGAGGGAATTAAAAGGAGGGAGGATGTGAGGGTTGCAGAGTTAGTCGTGGGTGTCTGGTCTGTCAGGTGGGGTGTCTGTGTCCAGTCGCGTGGTAAAGTCTGATGTTGCGGTGGCGTTAGTCGCCCCCATGTGCACTTCTTCTATCGCCCTGAGGTCTTCCATTTGGGTGGACTGTGCCCGGGGTGGGGGGGTCCGTTCTTGTTTCCAGAATTGGGGTATGACCTGTTTTGGCTACATTCAAGATTCTAATGGACATAGGGGTGGTCGTGTGTCTTCACTGTTTTGTTTGAACAGTTTAAAAAAAAAAAAAAAAAAAAGATTGTCTTCAAAGTATTTTCGCTGTTCCTTGACAACACCCTGTTATAACATACGTTTAGTTAATGAATCGCTAAGATCTTGTGTGTACATAGGTGTGACTGGTACTTGTAAAATGATTGCCTATTCTACTCCCTTGTATATCACCATCTTGGCTCCTGTATTGTAGCAGTAATATCATAGTTGCTGTTATCTTGGCTCAGCAACTCATTAAGTGATTGTTTTCCATTGCTTAAAGGAACACTTCAGACTGGAGTTGGTATTTACTATTTAATTTATTAGATTACATTCTAATTGATCTCAGTGGCTCTTACCCTCTGGAACAAGGGTCCCAATGATTGGAACAGGCTCATCGTACTCTTGGTAGGCTGTGTTTCTACGGTCTTTTGATAATGTTTTTGACACTAAGAAGAGCATTTCACAGTTTCATTTTGTATATTATATGACAACTGAAAATTAATCTCTGAATTTTGACATTTAAAATTGAAGAAAGAGTCACCAACTTAATATAGAACACATTGTTTGGGTACTTGTCAACAAAGTCTAATAACCATTGATCTAGCGAAATATTTAAAATATATATATGCTATATTATATTAAAAATAACCTTCTCCAAACCAGGACTTTTTTCACCTCCTGTGCTAAGCCAATGTATTCCATATTATCTCATGCATATAGCGAGTGCCTACTATAAATACATGCACATGCCTCCCAACTGACCCGATTCTGGAGGGACAGCCCAGATTTTCCGGATACCAACTTAGTTCTCTGGTGTCTTGCTTTTGGGGACACCAGGGAACACTCCTCAATAAACATAGTTTGAACGCATCATTAGACACGCTTGAGCAATGTTCAGGTCACTAGGACCCGGCGGCAGAGGGCATTGAAACAATGCTTCCTGCAGAGTCTGCCCTCTGTGGGCTGATCTAACATGATGGGTAGGCATAGAAAAAAAAAGTGTAAAAATACTGGCGCTAATTATAAAGTGCAATATATGCAAGTGCAGCTGGTTAACACCGTGAAGTCAATCACAAAACGATTCCACAAGATATAGAAAGTGGATAGCGCACTCAAAACAATTTGGTTTGTGACAGTGTACCACAAATCATGACGTGTGTCCATATAAAAATATATATAAATATACCCTCTTAAGAGATTCTTGTATAGTAGCTCTAAAGATAAAACAGGCAATCTCATAGGGCAATACAGCAGTAACAGGTTGATCTAAAATGGGATAAATAGTACAAATCGAAAGTATCACACTCTCATAGGGAGATAAAATGGTTCTACCGTTGTGGACGATGCCAAGCCTGCCAAGTCACAAAAGCTAGTACTAAGAAGATTGATACATTTATCTCAGCAACTAATAACAAAGAATATAAGATCAAATCACTTATTACATGCAACACAAGTCATGTCATATATTGTACAGCGCTACGGAATCTGATGGCGCTATATTAATAATAATAATAATAATATATCTATTAAAATGCCAATGTGGACTTCAATATATGGGCAGAACGACAAGATCATTAAAAACAAGAATTAATGAATACACATAAGAAATATAAAAAAACAAGGTTTTAACTCATTCGGTTTCAGCTCATTTTAATCAAGCTCACAATGGGGATTTTAGCTCTTTAAGTTTTGAGTTAGGAACCCTCTCTCCAGAAGGTTTAACCCCTTAAGGACAGACGACGGATATATTACGTCATGATTCCCTTTTATTCCAGAAGTTGTGTCATTAAGGGGTTAAATATAGATTTTGACATGTATAATTATATCAAACAGATTTTATATTAACATTTTTATTAATTTTATATACAATTTTTGGGTGACCTATATATTACAGTGTTTTACATATTTTGTATTACTGTTTTTAGAGTACTTTGTGACATATCCTGACGTTTTCTAGCATTTGTATGTGAACTTCCTATTTATATCCCTTGGAGCCTACTTGATAGCTCCAAGGAGTCCAAATATGACTGCCCTTTGGAGATATACTTTCTTAGGGAAAACCAATATGGCCGCCGCGCCACTTCCGGCGGAAGCTACAGAAGCCTAAATGAGGTAATGATGAAAAGATCTCAAAGCAGCCAGTGTATGGCTGTTAGTGTTTTTTGGCCAAAACCGGAAGTGATGTGATGTACTCCTGGGTACACCTAGATGGCCACAATGTCCAAAAAGCAGAACCAGAACTGCATCATTGTTCCGCCAGAAACCGAATATAAGCATGTACACCTTTCGGTGTGCCAAGATGGCAGCCGCATCTAGCCGGCGGAAACCGGAAGTGATATCAAGCCCGGCTAATTTGCCATTTCTGGCACCAAACCTGATGGTTTAAAAGGGATTTGTTTGCAGCTTTATGTACTGAGCACCTGAGGAAGACGCTATTGCGTTAAATCGTGTTGTGCATTGACTGTGAAGTCTAAGGAAACTGAGATGTAAGATTTTATGTTTTATTGGATTAATAAATATATTTTATCTTACACTTGGTTCCTTTTTTTTTTTTTTTACTTTCCACTTCTGAGGACTAAAGCTGCTATCCATAACCTTCAACAATCTCTGATAGTGGATCCTATATATCACACTCAAGCGTATATACCTGAGCCAGTACCATATACAGGCTCTTGAAAACATGAGTGTGATACTTTCTATATGCATTATTTATCCCATTTTATATCAACTTGTTACTGCTGTATTGCTCTGAGATTGTCAGTTTTATCTTTACAGCTACCATATAAGAATATCTTAAAAGGGTATATTTATTTATATTTTTATATGACACACGTCATGATTTGTGGTACACTGTCACAAACCAAATTGTTTTGAGTGCGCTGTCCACTTTCTGTTTTCTGTATGATGGGTAGGCAGCCTGGCATATCAGAACACCAGGCTGACCTGGCAGTAAAGGGGGACCCTTTCCGGTTGGGTCCACACCTTTTGGGGTAAAGCCAATGAAGCCCTCTATCCCCTCTCACCAGCATCCCAATACTATAGACGCCAGAGTTGGGAGGTATGCTTTATGGTGTTTTTTTTGTTTCGTTTCGTTTCACAGGGATATGGGGTAGGGGTTGTTCCCCTGTCTGTTAAAGAAGCAGGTCTAGGGTGTCCATACACAAAACCTTAGACTCTACTGTAATTCTAAATAATATAAGGACTCGATGGTAACCTAAATTGTAGAGTTGAAGGTTACAGCTGTGGTCTTTATCAAGCTGTATGTGGATGATTAAAGATCAGGTTCCTGTGGTAGGTGCTGTCCTCCTTGTAACATATTTTGATACTACTAAATATCTCAACATAACCCATTTAATCTGAATGAAACATGTGATAAGAAACCTAAGGAGAGTAAAATAGAAAATATTGGCATCATTAAAAATAAAAGTTAAATGCAAAACTTTACATTTTGTAGAGAAGTATAAGAAAGATTAAAATTAATTAAAATAAATTATAAAAAAAATAGATAAGACGATCCAAAGTTAGAAATATAGAAATATTCTAGAAGAAAGTAAACAATGCATTGAATCCATTTGGGATACGGGTTTTAAGATTAAACACTCATTCCATCTCCCTTCTTCCCAAAGTATTAGGAGAGGACCACTAAAGGCATGCAAACCACTTCATCTCAATGAAGTGCATACTTCTGAAGTATCCCTTTAGGAGGGACAGTTCCTATTTTGGGCATGAATCCCTTTGTGCCTCTTTTCTAGGAGCTAGGAGCTCTATATTATTAGTGTGTGTAAGCTCCACAGCAATAATACTCACAGTAATGTGTCTTTAAACTGCAATATTTACTATTTAGGCATCAGTCCCTCTAGTGGCTGTCAGGTAGACAGCCACTAGAGGAGGAGTTAACCCCAGCAGGTAATTATTGCAGTTTATAAAAACTACAATAATTACATGCTCAGGGTTAAGGGTGATGGGAATTAGCACCCAGATTACTTCAATGAGCTGAAGTGGTCTGCGTGCCTACAGTGTCCCTTTAATGTAAAATAGTACTGGTTTGTAGAATAAGCAATGTTTACATTGAAAGGTTAAATTCACATCTAGTGGCTGTCTTCCTATACCGACACTAGAGGCCCTTCCACCTTCAGAACACAGTAAAACTCATATCTATATTCAGATGCCGTGCCTGCGTATCTTGTTGAAGCATTGGATTGGAGAACCACTAACGAGTCAACAGATGGAGGTGGAGCTGGTAGTCTTCACAGTGGAAACAAGGTGATCGGGGTGGACAAAGATAACAGGAGAGAACTCATACATAGTACTCATAGTGATGTTATTTTTTGAGACTTAATATTACCACCTCTCCATGGTATTCTACATCTTGCTTTTTCAACAATTTTTAGAAAATCTTAGCAATTTATTAATGTGAAAGCATGTGTTTTTGGAAACCGTGTGAACCTTTAAAATACTTGTGCAGTTTATGGATATTCTTGTTTTTACACATCTAGTGGTCATTCTTACATACTATGGGCATTCAAGTAAATCTATATTACGTGCATTGTGTAATGACATTTTCTATTGTATATTATTTCTTGGGGATTTTTATTTTTTGCATATTCATTATTGACAGACCTCTACATCTTTTGCATAAAAAACAACTGATTTGGTAAAACAGAGTATTATTAGTATGAAAACTATTATATTATAGTTTTTCTATTTAAAAAAAAAAAAAAAACTTTTTTTTTTCTTAAGGTTCTAGGTACCTCTAAAAACTATTTTGGATTTATCCGTAAAAAAATATTGTAGGACATAGTTCTCTCTTGATATAATCCAATATTTTTTTTAAATATATATATATATATATTTAAAATTCATTTTCATTATTGAAATCTAGTGTCATTTTTTAATAACTGTGTTTTCTTATCACCTCAGCCGCACACCTCACTCCAGCAAAAGTATTTGTTGCATTTATTTGAGTGAACACACAATATCAGAAAAGAAACACTTTTCCTTTAAGCTTTTATTCTATCCACATTGCGCCAACCAGGTTATATTTCTGCAGGGACATCTTTCACTCTGTCATGATGCTTCTAATTTATGGGAGAGAGCCATTACTTGTTTTAAGCTGCATTTTTTTCTGGAGTGATAGCTAGCACCCCACATCAGACAGCAGTTGTCTCTTTGATGTAATTGGTGATTCAATACCAAACTTTCAATTCAACTTACGGCAGTTAGAAACTAATGTCAAATCTCTGAGAGCCTCGGACTCTCATTCATATTATTTTGAGGGAGCCACTCCTTACTGAACTTTGACCATGCCTCGTTCTTACAGTGTTTGCTGAGTAATATGAGGGCAGGCTGTGACGGTGCCAGGATCTCCACGAAAACTACACTTGACCTCTCCCTATTTATAGAAACCACATGTAATGTGCGCAAGATGCACTGCAAGCATGCTGGGATGTGATATATATATGTTTTTACATTTTAATAAAATTTCTTTCATATGTTTGGTGCTGCAATCTTGTTTTCTTGAGAGGAAATAATATAATTTGTATGTGAACATTTACATATAAAGATATAAAGAGTCCCTCCTCCGTTTTCAACGCAGAGGTGGAACCTAACGCGCATATGTGGCAAGCACCATGGTTACATTAGGCCTTCCCCATAGGGTATCACTGAATTCATTATTTTCTATGGGGATTTTATAGATGCTGGACATCCTTATGCAAATCGAAAGGATGTCCAACATCATTTCACGGAGTTAAACATCATTAGAAGCCGGCTAAACTGTCATTGTGACATACTGAGGCTCTCTCCAAAAGTGGAGAGGCAGCAAGATGACTTTTTGGACTATGTATATTGTAACGGATCACCTGGCACCCCGACTGGGTACCTCTACCAAAGGACCGCTTCCTAGCTGGACCAGGGGACAAACCGCAGCACTTCCTGCCCTCAGTCGCCGTAGAACCGCCACCTCCCTCCTGGAGCCGAAGGGGAAATTAGCTCTGACACCTCCAGGCACTGGACGACACTCAGTCCTGGGAACTCTGGAACTAGATGTGGACTTAGCTCTAGTCCTTACAAGGACTTTCCCCGTTGACTCTCCTGCAAGCTGGAACAGCAGACACGGGAGTAAATCTTCTTTCCCTCCAATAACTGGACGACACACAGTTTTGGAGTGTAAGCAGGAATCTCTGTTTAATGGGACACACTGGCCTTTTATACAATTTTCCCAACAAGGTTGATGCCCAGGTGGACATTGTGGGGCACAGGACACAAGACATGCAAGCCAGTAAAAACAGTGTAACAATGAACCACACTCCCACATACATTACACAATCCCTCCTCTCTGCCTGTGATACAATTAAAGTAGATAATACCATAACCCAATTATCCACAGGCAGAAAAACACACAATTTCCACAAAGTACAGAAAACACCCCAAAACATAACATATCCCCATAAATATTACATCCACTGATAGCCCTGTTCTAGGTGAACAACATATCCAAAAATCACCCAGATCAGAGCAGGGGTTCAGGAAATTCCTGGAAGTGTCTTTTGACTGACCGCTCACACAATTTCATGCTCAAAACAGTTCCAGAGAATCAGGGCTTATGGCCGGTCTAGTTCGGTAGTTTGCAAACTAACAAACTACGGAACGGAGTCAATAATCTTACCCTGGGGCTTGTTCCCTTCATCCAGACGAATGATCCGACCAAACAGTGCCCTTCTAAGCTGAAGAAACAAATGAAGGTATCCGATTTTCAGTTCCATGAGATTCATGCCCGGACACTGCTGCCTGCGTTCATGCGAAAAAGATGGCCGCCACCTCGTGGTTGTTCATAGGAATTGTGCCCACCCAGACGAACAATTAGAACACTGGGGTGAGAAACGTTCCAAGTTGCTAATAGGTGTTAACAAGCTCCAGGGTGGTCTCTGTTCATGCGGTTGTTCGGTAAACGAACCACATAGTCCCAATTGCACGAACAGAGTCTGTTTAAAGTATATTAACCAATTCTGTTGCAGGGGCCATGGTCACAGGGTAAAAGGCTGGCAAGTAGTCCCCTCCAAGAACTCGTAGCAACTCACTTGAAAAGGGGTGTTTGTCACATATATATTAAAGTGAATATCTTTTTAATTACCTTTCTTAATTGAAACGGTTAAGATACTGTTTTCTGGAAATGTTTACTTTGTGAGATAGATATAATTTAAAAAAAAAAATTGGGTGGAGGGGTTGTCAGACAGCTTTTTGTTTGAATGGTGTCCTTCACTCTACCAGTGTTTGCACAATAACTGGTTAGGTTCTCCTGGAAAAGCAGATTTTTTTTTTTTTTAAATAAATAAAATCTTGTCTGTTTTTCCTTACCATCTATGCTTTTGGTAAGTGCATTATTTTTGTTTATATGAATGTGCTGGTTCTGCCAAGAATGGATGACATGGCTTAGGACAGGGGTAGGCAACCTTATAGCAGAACTGTGCCGATATAGGATTGTGATGTCCAGTAGCGTGCCGGTCCTATATTTTTTAAATTGAGGTGTGTATGCTGCCGTATTCTGCTTGTGTTATTTATACTGTAATTGCTTTGTATTGTTGTATTTGTGCGTATATGTCAGGGATCTTACCTGGAGTGGGAGTCCGGCAGGCAGAGTTAAGGCACCCTTTGCAATTCGGCACAGACCGAGGGGACTCAGGACAGAAATCCCCAAGGCTGTGACACAGTGCACTGGGGCTGAAATAACCAGTGCTTCCTGGAACGCAGTACAGACAAGGGAAATCCAGAAGAGTAGTCGGTAACAGAATCAGAAGTCAGGGCTGGCGGCAATCAGGCAAAACAGTAGACGAGCAGGGGATCAAAACCAGGAGTCAGATGAACAGCAGTGAAACCAAACGGAACAGGAAACACGATCTGACAACGAGAACCAGACTTGCGGGGTTTAAATAGGAAGACTCAGCCAATGATCATGGAACCAGGAACAGGTGTGCAAATCCCAGGCAAACAGGCTCAGACTACAGGATACCAAGAACATCTAGAAACAGTCAAAGATGCGTGGAGCCCAATGTAGGGATCCTGACTGGGATGCAGGAAACTCAGGTTCGATCCCAGCCAGACCCAAATACACAATATTGTGCAAAGCACAATGATGATCCTGACAGTATATGCGCCATTATATTGTATATGTTCAGGAGTAGTTTGTGGTATCAAGTATGATACATATGAATGTGGAATTGTGTGTGGATGGATATGTCACATTGTGTGTTTGGTAGTGTGTTTGGGGTTTTGCATGTGGGGTTGTGTGCATGTATGTGGATTGTTAGTGGTGTTGCGTTTGTGCAGATTGTGTGTATGTTTGCTTGTGGGCTGTTCGTATCATTTCTATGAGGGGGCAGTTATTCTGCATTTCTGTGTATATCTAGAAGTGTGGGTGGCTTCCCTGGGTTCCAGTGTTGACCAGGCCAGCCAGGTACAAGTTAAGGACAGGAGCTGCAACTGCGAGCTGCTCTAAAACAGTGTGGATTCCCATTCACAAGTGCTGGGAGGAAGTGATCTGAGATCACTTCCTCTACGTGCTGCAATGTATAAATTGAGGATTGTCCTTCACCACCTTTTCGTATTAGCAGATATCTGACGTTTTACTGGAACTCCTGATAGGCCAGAGCCTGTTTGGCTTTAGCAGCCTTGAGTGCCGTCCAAAGACACCTCGAGTGCCGTGCATGGCACTAGTGCCGTAGGTTGCCTACCCCTGGCTTAGGATGATAATCTAGGAGCAAGAAAAAAAACGTTACAGGTTGCCTGGAGCTTTGTACTGGTTTATTGATTGGATATTAATGGATAACAGGCAGTTCTAAAGTCACGGCACTTATACCTTTCCTTAAATGGTGACTCCAAGCATCCTTACCATTACAGCCATCTGAGGAAGCCCAGATCGGCAAAATGTGTTTTGGAACAAAGACTGGACCACATAGACTGGATAAGTGCATAATAGATGTTTTATTTTGTTTATTTGTTTTTATACAATTATCTTTAATAAATATTCATTTATAACACCATTTCTGGCAGTCTATATATTGTTGTTCCAAGTTCCAGGTAGGGGAGTGTCACCCCATAATTTGACACAAAGTATCATTACAGGGCTCTATACAAGGTGAGAGTCTGCTTGATATTTGTACCTAGTCCATCATTGAGAGAGAGATACTGCACCATAATTTTCTCTGTTTTTCTCTTTGAGAATGGAATCTACTTTAGGAAGGTGGGGTGCTACCTATGAGCACAACTGCATTTATATAGAGCCTTAATTTCCAGGCTATGTACATTGTGAGTTTACTTCTTGCGTTTGTTTGCACATTTTGAACTTTATATAAGTACCATCTGCACTAGTGTCTGTTCTGTTTTATGCTTTTGCATGGTTTATTGCATCAAGGCTTCCATAACTATGCATTAGGGGTACGCAATCTTTTTTAATATCTGCTTGGAGGCTATTCTAAAGGAACACTTTAGCGTTAGAAATACTAAACTGTAGTCCTAGCTCTGTAGTATGCCCCTATCCCTGACTTACGAGGTCTTCCCCTATCTGCAAGCACAAAAAGGTTTAAAAACTAGAGGTTATCTTAACCCTGCAAAGTTTCTCTGAAACGGCAATGTTTTCAATTGCAGAGTTATAGGGACATTTCAACCAGACCTCTTCAATAAGATGAAGTTGCCTAGGTGCCTATAATGACCCATTAAAACAGAACTGCCACTTTAATATGGTGTTTATTTAATTGTTTATTTTTACCATATTTAAAGCGACACGGTCACTCTTATATTACAAATGAGTATTTCATAAAGATACAATCTTTATGAAATGCTCATTATGACTAGGTTGGAATTTCAGTGAAATTCTAACCCAGTCAAGAAATATACAGAAATAGTAGCAAGTATTTTGTCTCTGTATTTCTTCTCTGCCTGACACTTCCTGACACATGGCGGAGCATATTTGTCAAGACCTGCAGCCGTCATCAGGGAATTGACTGTGTCTGTGGAGGGTCTCACAGGATTTCCCCTTTGTCATCAATGCTGTGCTGTCATGCTTGCTGAAACGCCACAGGTTCGAGAAGAGCAGTGCAACCAAGATGGCGGTACCCAGGAGGGACAGGCACAGGTAAATAATCTCACCCTTTGCTGCCCCCTCCCCCGTCGCCCACCTAACCGCCTGCGGCAATATCCCCATCAGGAAAATTTGCAAATTAGGCAAAGTCCCAAGACGGTGACAGTGCTGCTTTAAATGAGCACTATAGGGTGAGGAACACAAACATGTATTCCTGACCCTATAGGTTTAAAACCACCATCTAGCCCCCCTGGTCGCCTCCCTAAAAATAGAAAACTTACTTGTATTCAAGCCTGAAGCTGCTAGCTCTGGCTCTGTTTCCTTTTAGAACTGCCTGCTGACATCAGCAGAAGGGGCAGCCTGATCCAATCACAATGCTTCCCCATAGGATTGGCTGAGACTGTGAAGGGGGCAGATCAGAGGCAGATCGGGGCAGAGCCAGCACGATTCAAACACAGCCCTGGCCAATCAGCATCTCCTCATAGAGATGAATTGAATCAATGTATCTCTATGAGGAAAGTTCAGTGTCTGCATGCAGAGTGAGGAGACGCTGAATGTTTGGATGCATTTTAGGCAGCCATGACCCAGGAACAGCCATCTGAGGAGCGGCCAGTGAAGTTATCCCTAGGCTGTAATGGAAACACTGCATTTTCTCTGAAAAGACAGTGTTTACAGCAAAAAGCCTGAACAAATTCAATAAGCTGTAGTTGTTCTGGTGACTATAGTGTCCCTTTAATAAATGTATATGTGAGATATGAAAAATATTAAATCTGGAAATCGGCTTGCCATTAGCCTACACCTGGGCATTTCCTTTTTAGCTAGCTGCCAATTTTTGTAAGCTCTCTCATTTGCAACTGGCAGACAGCATAAAGAAACTAAACAGAGATGAGGAGAAATTATACAATATTTCTATTTGTTTTCATTTGTAATGTGTGCCTTGGCTGTACCTCACAGCATTGGAGTGTGATGTAAAGGGTTTTTTGAAAACCAGAGCAACTTCTGCTTTTGGAAGTGATCATTGTGGTAGGAGTCTCTATAAGCAGCATTTCTGCTTGGAACGCTGCACACACACAGGAATCTGCAGCTTTGCCTCCCTTCAGTTTCAACATTTATATTGACATATGCATGTGCTGTGAGTCAGTGAAACGGTCTTATTAAATGCTTCTCTTTGAGAAGCATTTAAAGGAACACTATAAGCATCCAGACCACTTCATTGGGTCTGGACGCCTTGCCCCTGTCATTTTCACCCCGTGACGAAAAACACTGCCGTTTTGGAGTACTCCAACTAATTTTTTATGCCAGTGTATAAACCGATTCAGCATATAAATTGATCCACAAAAATTTTATATAAAAAAGCTTAATATAAGTTTAGGCCTATATTCACTGGATAAGTTGATACCCGAAATAATATGCAAATTTGGGGCCTAGGTTCATGGGCGTCCGCAGGAATTTTTCCAGGGGGGGGCGTAATTGTAATGACATCTATGCTTGGCCCCTTTTTGACAGTGTCATGAAGGGGAGGAGCATAGTCATTATAACTTAAAGTCAGGGTGAATAGCGTTTTCACAACTATGGTGTCATGAATACATGTTTGTATTCCTGACACTATAGTGTTCCTTTAAGCAAATTAAAGGAACATTCTGGTCACCATAACAACTTCATCTTAATGAAAATGCTATGATGCCAGGAAGCCCCTGGGTGCTCTTCCCTTTAAGGGGTTAAACCGCTCTCAAATGGTTTAACCCCAAAGGCTTCCTCCAGCTCCAGGTCCCTCAGTGGTATTCGGCATCTGAAACGGAGTGTCAGGAAGTGCAGATTGACGTCAGGCATGGGTGCCGCTGATTGGCTAGAATGGTCAGCTGACGCTCTAAGCCAATCGCTAGTTCCCGGTTCATAATTTTTTCAAACTCTTTTATGAATGGGGAGCTATTGATTGGTTTAGAGTGCCAGCTGACCGCTCTAGCCAATCAGCAACACCCCTACCCAGCGGCACTCTGTGCTTCCTGACACTCAGTAAATAAAAGAACACATTAACACTATTTTTTTTTTTACCTGGGGAGATGAGAAGGTCCAGAGTTTCCCTGCCAGGCACAGGTACCAAAGCCTTATGATGTGGTGTCCAGAATAAAGTGGAGGGTTCACTTCATTTGTCCTTCATGCTCCAATCTCCTTTACTTCTTCATTTAACAGTCTTCTGTTTCTTCTGACACTGTCTTCTATATTTGGCTCCTTCACCTTTCTGCTTATTTTGCGCCCTTCTGCTCCTTTCTCATTCTGATTCCTTTCTGCTCCTTCTTCTACTTTAGCTTTGTGCTCCTTGCTGTCCCTTTCTGCTCCTTCTTCAACTTTGCCTTTGTGCTCCTTACAGACCCTTCCTGCCCCTTCTCCTTGCAGACCCTTCCTGCTCCTTGCTAACTCTTCATTTAGTCCCCCACCCCCCTACTTGCCTAATTTATAGGCTGCCCCCCCCATGCCTCACTTGCCTAATCTATAGGCTGCCCCCCATGCCTAATATATAGGCTGCCCCACCATGCCTTACTCCCCTAATCTATAGGCTGCCCCCCATGCCTTACTCCCCTAATCTATAGGCTGCCCCCCATGCCTTACTCCCCTAATATATAGGCTGCCCCCCATGCCTTACTCCCCTAATCTTTAGGCTGCCCCTATGCCTTACTCCCCTAATATATAGGCTGCCCCCCCATGCCTTACTCCCCTAATATATAGGCTGCCCCCCCATGCCTTACTCCCCTAATATATAGGCTGCCCCCCAATGCCTTACTCCCCTAATATGTAGGCTGCCCCCCCATGCCTTACTCCCCTAATATGTAGGCTGCCCCCCCATGCCTTACTCCCCTAATATATAGGCTGCCCCCCCATGCCTTACTCCCCTAATATATAGGCTGCCCCCCATGCCTTACTCCCCTAATATATAGGCTGCCCCCCATGCCTTACTCCCCTAATCTATAGGCTGCCCCCCATGCCTTACTCCCCTAATCTATAGGCTGCCCCCCATGCCTTACTCCCCTAATCTATAGGCTGCCCCCCATGCCTTACTCCCCTAATCTATAGGCTGCCCCCCATGCCTTACTCCCCTAATCTATAGGCTGCCCCCCATGCCTTACTCCCCTAATATATAGGCTGCCCCCCATGCCTTACTCCCCTAATATATAGGCTGCCCCCCCCCATGCCATACTCCCCTAATATATAGGCTGCCCCCCATGCCTTACTCCCCTAATATATATGCTGCCCCCCCCCCCTCACTCCCCTAATATATAGGCTGCCCCCCATGCCTTACTCCCCTAATATATAGGCTGCCCCCCCCTCACTCCCCTAATATATAGGCTGCCCCCCCCCCATCCCTCACTCCCCTAATCTATAGGCTATTTTAGACCCCCACCCCATCCCTCACTTACCTGATCTGTAGGCTGTCTCTGTTGCCTGCATGTGTTGCTCCCCTGCGGTTTCACTCACCAGAGAGAAGCAGGGATAAGATGCAGCTTCCTGTCCCTGTCTCTCTCCATCCACCTACTGGCCGGCGCCGGTATTGCAGTTCATTTTAAATCTCACACTAAAAATAGCAGAACAAGCTGAAAAATCCAGGGGGGGGGGGCAAGTGCCCCCCCTTGCCCCTCCCTGCGGACGCCCATGCCTAGGTTTGGCCTGTGGACTGGTATGCTTTGCAGTGTTTCCCCTCCCCCCAACCCCCCTAGAGTAGCTTAACCTAGCCACTTGATGAGGCTTCCTGGTTAGTAACCGAGTAAAACTCCGCTATTTGGCGTTCGACAATGTCATGCTTTACGTGAGGACCTCTCTTGTTTGATGCAAGAAGCTCTGATGTGAGTGCACCTGCATTGAACCCTATTACTATGGAAATCCCATAGGAAAACACTGATTCAGTCCCCAATGCTACTTTATAATGTCCCTGAAGGAGGAGAGGTGAGATGCTCTGCCAAGGAAAAATGTGTGTAAATCTTTCATTTTAATTATTTATTTATTTATATTTTATTGGGGTGGGAGGAAAGCACTTGAAAAAGACTAGGGACTGAACACTATAGCGTGAATAGTGTTCAGTTCCTAGTCTTTTTATTCCTAACTCTATAGTGTTTCTTTATTTAGACCATGGATGATGTGGCGTGATAACAGAGGGTGCGTAGAAACGAAGCAAGAGGGACCGTATAAGAACTTGACCCTATTTCAAGTTCTTCACCAAAGACTGTATATTTAGTCACCCTATTGTGCGATTTGTTTGTGATACCTATACCCTTCGCCTAACATACATTGCTTAGTTATACTACCTTTTATTTTCCTTGTATTGTCCATTAGTTGTGGTGATAGAGAGATCAATATGATGATGTTGTCTGTTGTCTGCTGCACTTCATTTTTTTTACTGTTATCCTTGACATTCTTTCATTTATTTATTTTTTATGTTGTGGATACATGATTGGACCCTGGTAAATAGAACCCTGGCCTAATACTTTCTTTTTATTAATGCATGCAATATTGTCATCCTTGTCATACCTCTTCCAAGTAATTTTCTCAAGGGATTTGAGTGCTTGCCGTGACCGTTACCATTTGATTAGTCATTATTTACTCTTTATACAATAATTTTGGAAGAACTAGCAGATTACATTACTGTTTGCGTAATGGCCGGAGAACCTGGTCGGAGTGATATGTGCGCTCTGTCTGTCGGCAAATAACCAAAACTTCATATCAATGATTTTTGCTATTAATTGTACAATAAAATAAACTATTATAGGGGGCGGGGCCTGATCTCGGAGCGAAGCAGTCGCACGTTACCGCTGCTCCTGCCCGGGGTGGCGGTTTTCTTACTTATTCTTGACTAAAACGAGCACTTACTGACCTGAATCCAGCACCGGACACCAGGGGACAACTCAAGCTACCCGTTAATGCTAAACACAATGTTGTTCGGATCAGCCTCACACGCGCAACATCTGCGGCCTGCAAGCCTGGCTAGAGTGGGAGAGACGGCCACTCTCCCACCGCGGCAACCAACAGGGACGCCCGAGAAGGGTACCCGTTTCCCCCCCCACAGACCGGCGGGGGTTATCCCGGTCCACAATGTGACAAGCAAAACTCACCTCACGATAACAGATCCCACGAGGCTCAAGATGGCCGCTGAAAATCTCGCTCTGAGTGGTGAGGGGTCGGCTACCCGTGACTGGGAAACCAACTTCCTAAAGGCATTTGATAAGATCTGCCAGCGGTTCTGGAGGAGAGTGGAGGCAAGGAGTCGACGTCTGACTACACCCGCTCCCAAAGCGCAACCTCTGAACAGAAAGCTGGCTCGGCGACCCACTATCTGGCATAGATCTAAGAGGCTAAGTGCACCAACTTACAGACCCAACAGGAGGAGGTCCCACCGCCGCCCGAGATCCCGAAAATCACGCCTCACAGCGACACGACGGCGGATCCCTCCAGGGGAGACAAAGGCCCCCGCTGCGACCCAGGCGGAAGACGGTGAGAGGGGCTGGAGCATTCAATGGCCTAATGGAAAAACCCCTTCCCACAGCCCCAACAACTTGCGGCACTCACCAGATTCGAGGGACTGTGCCCATCCCATGGTGGGCATCGGCTGAGCTGTGCCTGAGGGACACCCAGATCATACCCTGCGCTCAATGGGGAAAAGGGACATGGCATACAGGATCAACATTTAAGTTTAAAAAATATATATTTGTGCAAGTTTTTTCAACGCCATGTTCCTCTGGACTTGCTTAAACAGGTACCATCACTATCACTAACGGGGATCGGCTGATCCTGCGACTGGACTTGGAATTAGACCTCTGGGTTACCTGCTATGGGCACTACGTGCTAGACCATATACATAGAGGACTCATTGTCTACAAGCTTACAATTGCACACACCACCTTGCCCACCTTAGCCTTAATGTCTCTATGCCAGTCAGGCTATTCTAGCATACCATTAATGTTTTTGCCTGTATAATGTTCTGAATTGTGTGTCCTTGTGTGAAACGGTTCTGCCTGTTTTGCCTCTCTTTAGTTAGCAAGTTCACGTTGAGCACATTACGACAACGACAACTTAAAATCTGCCTTCATTTTATGAATAACACCCAGCGGCTACTAAGCTACAGAAATAGATATACCGTATATACTCGAGTATAAGCCGACCCGAATATAAGCCGAGGCCCCTAATTTTACCCCCAAAAATTGGGAAAACGTATTGACTCGAGTATAAGACTAGGGTGGGAAATGAAGCAGCTACTGGTAAATTTCTAAATAAAATTAGATCCTAAAAAAATTATATTAACTGAATATTTATTTACAGCGTGTGTATATAATGAATGCAGTGTGTATATGAATGCAGTGTGTGTGTATGCAGTGTGTATGAGTGCAGTGTGTATATAATGAATGGAGTGCAGTGTGTGTATAATGAATGCAGTGCAGTGTGTGTATGAGTGCAGTGTGTGTATGAATGCAGTGTGTGTATGAGTGCAGTGTGTGTATGAGTGCAGTGTGTATGAGTGCAGTGTGTGTGTATGAGTGCAGTGTGTGTGTATGAGTGCAGTGTGTGTGTATGAGTGCAGTGTGTGTGTATGAGTGCAGTGTGTGTGTATGAGTGCAGTGTGTGTGTGTATGAGTGCAGTGTGTGTGTATGAGTGCAGTGTGTGTGTGTATGAGTGCAGTGTGTGTGTATGAGTGCAGTGTGTGTGTGTATGAGTGCAGTGTGTGTGTGTATGAGTGCAGTGTGTGTGTGTATGAGTGCAGTGTGTGTGTGTATGAGTGCAGTGTGTGTGTGTATGAGTGCAGTGTGTGTGTGTATGAGTGCAGTGTGTGTGTATGAGTGCAGTGTGTGTGTATGAGTGCAGTGTGTGTGTATGAGTGCAGTGTGTGTGTATGAGTGCAGTGTGTGTGTATGAGTGCAGTGTGTGTATGAATGCAGTGTGTGTATGTGTGTGTGTGTGTGTGTGTGTGCAGAGCATTGGTGGGGGTTGGGCATTTTATTAATTATTATTTAATTATTATCTTAATATTTTTTTTTTGTTATTTTTTTTAGGTAATTATTTTTTTATTTTATTATTAATTGTATTAATTTTTTTGTTATTATTATTGTAATATTTTTTTTTCTTATTATTTGTTTTATTCATATTTTTATTTTTTCGTCCCCCCTCCCTGCCTGTTAGCTGGCCAGGGAGGGGGGCTCTCACTCCCTGGTGGTCCAGTGGATGGGCTGTAGGAGGGGGGCTGGCAGGAAGCTGTAACTTACCTTCACCGCAGCTCCTGTCAGCTCCCTTCTCTCTCCTCCGTCCGTGCAGCTCCCAGGTCAGCTTCCTCTGCAACTCTCGCGGCCGCGCGGAGCGTTGCCACGGTAACCCGTGGCAACGCTCTGACCCCGCGGCTCTCGCGAGAGTTGCAGAGGAAGCCGACCTGGGAGCTGCACGGACGGAGGAGAGAGAAGGGAGCTGACAGGAGCTGCGGTGAAGGTAAGTTACAGCTTCCTGCCAGCCCCCCTCTCCGCCCAGTCTGTATTATGGCAATGAAAATTGCCATAATACAGACCTTGACTCGAGTATAAGCCGAGTTGGGGTTTTTCAGCCCAAAAAATGGGCTGAAAAACTCTGCTTATACTCGAGTATATACGGTAATTTAACATGTTCATAGATTCACTTATTTTAAACACTGTTATCGCTAGTCTTCTCGATATGTTTAACTTGTGCTTACTACCATCTCATTATCTGACATACCGTGTTTCTGCTTGTTTATTACTCTTGGAAAAAAAAAAAAAAATGTGCACCTTTTCTTAATTGCCACAGAAATATGTCTTTTGAAATGCCTGTAACTATTATCGTGGCAAATTAAACATGTCTGTCAAGCTTTTGCACATCAAAAATAAAGAATAAAAAAAAATAAAAAAATAAACTATTATATAACCGGATACAGCAAGTAAAAAAACATTTATCATTTGATATGAAACTGGTCTATTTGTTGACTTTAGCTGCCTAGCCTAGACCTACATTTAAACATACGAGTCTACAGGACTAGCCTAGGCCCAAAAGTTACCCATTATTTTGGGGGTTGGTGTATTCAGTGAATATAGACCTAAACTTATATTTTATTAAGACACGGAGGCTCCTATTATGCTGCACTCTTTCTTTATTTCCCTCAGCAGCAAAGAAAAAACTTTATAAATATAACAGTAGTAACATTAACAGTCTTAGGTGTATTCTTCCTAGTAACAGGAACAGCCAATCAGGAACAGTCAATCAGGAACAGCCAATCAGGTTCCACTTCTCCAGCATAATAGGCTCTGTCAGCCAATCCTGTTCCTCTTTCTTTGCTGCTCCCTCAGTTAAGTATACCTGATCCCTCAGCTCCTTAACTGTGGGATTATTATATCATTATTATATTATTATTATTATTATCATTTTATTATTAATTATTATTATTTATTACTATTATTCTTATTACTACTATTAGTATTATACCGTTATTGTATTTTACTGTTTTTTGAATTCATTGATTGATTCATTCTAATTTCGCTATATTTTCTTGCCTTTAATCCTTTCCGCGGTCCAGCCCGTTCCCAGAGCCTAATTTAACGAGCGGCTCGGGGACGCCGGCTGGAACCGCATTCGGCGCTTCGCGCCCCTCCCTGTCATTACTGGCGCCGTGAGTGGCCGCCATCCGCGGAGCTCACAGAGCTCAAATGCCGGTTCCCTGCTCGGCGCTGGAGTGTGTACACTTTATAGTGATCACACATACGCCGCGAGCACAACTTACCGGCTAAATCCCCCTATTTTTTCCATTTCTGCCGCCCGCGGCGGCCATTTTCTTTGCCTTCCCGCGCTCACACACAGCTCCACCCCCAACGTCCGGACCTCGGAGTTGGGTTAAAGCTGTAGTGGCGGTCTGACGGCTCTTTGCTCCCTCCTTGCTATTTCCTACTTATTACCTGTGAATCTTCTATTTGGTCAAACAGTTTAAAGTCTATGTGAGTAATTCATTTTTTGTTCTTAGATATTGTTTCCTTTGGGTTAATCAACCCATTTTAGTTTCAGCTCTAGATATTATTAGTACTACCAGTGTCATACTAAGCATGCCTGGTGAGAAAGATTTACCCACCCCTTCTGGGTCCCTTGTCACCAAACCAGGGAGTGTTACAACACCCTCAGGGGTATCTGAAATTGGAGCGGCTAACCCCGCTGATTTTACTCCCACTGCTGATATGCAGTCTATGATTGACGACACTATGTCTCACGTTATGACTAAGGCCCTCACATCGGCCATGGGATTGATGTCTGAATCTTTCTCGCAGACTCTTACGCAGGCTCTGCTTGAGGCACAGAAATCGGCTCAGCCGACCGTTACCCAGGCCTTGCCAGTAGTGGTCCCTTCACACCCTCACACTGGCCGTAAGGCCACTGCAAAAACCAAACACTCTTCAATCTCACAGATGGACAGCTACAAACCTGTCACAGATGGCGCGCCTAATATACCACCGCGCAAAAGAGCCACTAGCCGGGCAAAATCGGCTAGGTTATGGAAACGGGCAAAAGCCCAACTAGATTCTGAGTCAGATCTCAGCGAGATTGAAGAGGAAAACTGCATGGATACTGAGGATCTATCAGATCCCGAATCCGATATGGTCGAGGACCATGGCCTCAGAGAGCATAATACGCCTCCATCTGAATCGTTTGACATGGAGCTTAAGGTCCCAGACGATGCAAACAAATTAGTTGACCCCTATGGGGAACCCCTGTTCGACCCCGATGACCTACGTCATCCAAGGTCAGCAGACTGGTCCCCTTCGGCCCATGTGGCCAAATACGTTGCATCAAGGACTCGCAAGCCTTTAAATAAGGCAACACGCAATAAGCTAAGGGCAGAATGCCCACGCCCTACTGTCCCGGACGAGGCCTGCAGAACACCTGCAGTAGACCCAAAAATCGTCCAATTCCTGGGCAAGACTGGCTGGAAGCCTAATAAGGGCCTGGATTTCTCCCTGCGCAATTGCCAGGATAAATTACTGGATATATTGGGCCCAGCAACCAAAATTTTTGATATGGTCGAAAACGACCAAGACTTAGATCGTACCGCCATAAGTGGTTGGATTCAAAGAGTAATATGCCTGATCGGCAATGCCAACTGTGCGATAGCCACAGAGCGTCGCAAAGCGATCTTATTAAAGATAGAGCCAAAATTGGTAAATATGGCTATTACCGAGCCGGGCACCCAGGCCCGTGGTCTCCTGTTCGGAGACAATTTTGTCAAGGAGCTTGGCTCCTTTGTACATACTTTTACTGCCCTAGACAAGGCGCAATCAAACATGCGCAGAGTTTTCCACCCTAAGGTTTTTGGTGGGGCCGGAAGAGCCAGGAGCCGTCTGTCCGGCCGTGTTAACAGGGGTTCATTCCGACAGAACCGAGGCTCCTACACTGGACAAACCTCCTTCACGGAGCACCGCAACACCCCGGCCTTCTTCCCACAACGTGGGCGGCCATGGGTTGCTCGTGGATCACGTGGCACCAGACCAAGCAGACGACCTTATGGTAAGTCATCTCCTACTTCCTTCTTCCCTAGGGGCAGTGGGGGGCAGACTCCGACATTTTTCCCATGTATGGTCACACATTTCTTCAGATGCCTGGGTATTGAACACAGTAAGAGGGTATTCCTTAGAGTTCCTGTCACTCCCAGTACAAATCTCCCCGCCACGGGGAATGTTATTCTCCCAACAAGACGCCTCTCTTGTTTCCAAGGAGGTCTCAGAATTGGCACACAAACAAGCCATCTTAGAGATCCCTATGACTACCCCAGGCTATGTGAGCAACCTATTCTTAGTTGCCAAGAAAGGCGGCGGCGTCCGCCCAGTGATAAACTTGAAACAGCTCAACACTTTTATTGCCTACAACCATTTCAAAATGGAAGGCATACACTGCCTCCGAGATCTCCTCCAACCATCAGACTGGATGGTCAAGTTAGACCTACAGGACGCCTACCTCACTATACCAATCGCACGTCAACACCAAAACTTCCTCCAATTCATATGGCAAGGAAGAAAATGGAGATTCGCCTGCCTCCCATTCGGTCTATCCTCAGCCCCATGGTGCTTCACAAAGCTCCTGAAACCAGTGGTGGCTCTACTTCGAAGTCGAGGGGTTCGTCTAATAATCTACTTAGACGACATCCTCATCATGGGTCAATCCAACCACATTATCAAGACCCATCTGACGTGGACTCAGAATCTCTTGCAGAACCTGGGTTTCCTTATCAATGGGAAAAAGTCCATCCTGTCCCCTACACAACGCATAGAGTTCTTGGGCCTCGTAGTGGACTCTACTCTACAGACACTACACTTGCCGACTGCGAAACTGGCCACCATAAAGAAAGAAATCAGACGCACTCTGAAGATTCCCCTGATCTCCCTAAAACAATTGGCGAGAGTGATTGGTCTCTTGGCGGCCTCCATCCAGGCCATCTTCCCGGGCCCTCTACACTATCGAGCGCTACAGCGCCTACAAGCCTCTCATCTGAGAGACGGGTCCTCTTACGCGGACATGATCTCTCTGGACACAGAGGCAAAAACAGAACTCAGATGGTGGCTCTCCCATATGGAAGCATGGAATGGCCGGGCCATTTTCGGCACCACACCAGACATAGTAATAGAATCCGATGCGAGCTTGCACGGTTGGGGTGCGCGCTGTGGCAATATCTCTACAGGTGGCAGATGGTCCGAAATGGAATCTACGCTTCACATCAATTGCCTGGAACTCCTGGCCGGTTCTTTTGCAATCCGCAGTTTCTCACCGACTCAAGCCCGATGTGCCATCTTATTGAAAATGGACAACATATCGGCAGTCCGTTATATAAATCACTTGGGCGGGACGAAATCCAAGGTCCTGGCGAATCTGGCACGAGACTTTTGGCAGTTCTGCCTGGCACAGGGCATCTCGGTCACAGCGGAGTACATCCCGGGCCTCTGCAACACAACGGCGGATTGGTACTCAAGACACCTCAGGGATTCCAGCGATTGGCAATTGGATCCCAGGGTCTTTCAAGACATCCAATCCCTATGGGGCCCTCTGGACAAGGACTTGTTCGCCTCCCGTTTGAACAAACAACTCCCCAGATTTTTCAGTTGGAAACCAGACCCAGAAGCACTGGCAACAGATGCATTTACCCAAGACTGGTCCTACACAAGGAACTACGCGTTTCCTCCCTTTGCGTTGATCCCCCGATGCCTAATACACCTACGGCAACAGATGGGAACGACAGTGCTCGTGGCACCATTATGGCCGTCTCAACCATGGTTTCCTTCTCTGTTGGAAATGGCGGTAGACATACCCCGCACGCTCCCACACTTCAACTATCTTCTCCAAGACCCGGACGGGTCCCCTCACCCCCTGATTCAACAGGAACTACTGCATCTCACGGCATGGCTGGTTTCCGGGAACCCTACTCAATCGACGGGGTTTCGGAATCAACTCTCCAACTTCTCGAGAGCGCATGGGCACCTGGCACGAGACAAGCTTATAAATCTGCTTGGAGCAAATGGCACAATTGGAGCATGGAACGGAACCTGGATCCCATATCGGCTCCTCTGAATTCGATCCTGCAGTTCTTAACTGCATTATTTGAAAACGGCAAAGCATACCGTACGGTGAACCTCTACAGATCGGCCATTTCGGCCGCACACCAGGGCATCAATGGCGCACCGATAGGACGCCACCCATTGGTATGCCGTCTCATACGCGGCATCAGATTTGCACGACCCCCGCTACCACGCTATTCAGTGCTATGGGACGTCTCCACTATCCTCCTTTTCCTCGAATCTTGGCCGGATAATGCATCACTATCGTTGAAACAACTGTCGGCAAAACTGGTCATGCTCCTATGCCTCATATCCTGCAAAAGGGTCTCAGATGTTAGAGCGTTAGACATCACCGCACGGTCCTACACGCCAGAAGGGGTCACTTTTGATATATCACGGAGAACAAAAGCTCGACAAAGAGAGTGACATACCCAGCCTTTCCTGACAAGCCTCTCTTATGCCCGGTTAAATGCCTACAACTCTACGAAATGCGCACCATGACGTTGCGGGACCCAAATAAACATGAACTCTTCATCTCTTTCCAAAAACCACACCTACCGGTGTCTACCACAACCCTGGCCCGCTGGGTCAAATGGATCATGACTACAGCAGGAATTGACACCTCCATATTTTCTCCTCACTCCATAAGAGGAGCAATGGCTTCCAAGGCCTCTTCCATGGGTTGTCGCCTGGAAGACATTTTGAAAGCGGCCGACTGGTCCTCAGAAACCACCTTCCGTGATTTCTACTTCAAACCAATACAACACTTCGCAGGAACGATAGTTTCTCAGCTTTAAACCAGCATAATAGGAGCCTCCGTGTCTTAATAAAATTCAAGGATTTTACTATTACCATGACGTAAAGTCATGATTTTATTAATGACACGGAGGCGAGTATTATCCCTCCCTCCCACCCGGCGACGGTGGAAAGGTAGACGGGAGTTGGGTAAGTTGACCTACGGTAAGTCATTTTAACAGACTATTAATTACAGTTATACTTGCAACCAGATGAATCTTCACTATGATAGTCTTTGTCTATACATTCACCAGTAGGTACAGATTAAATAATATCCCCTTGGACTAACATTGACCAAACACTAGCCCAAATACCTATGATTATGCATACACCCAGTTTGATGCTAAGGTATTACCATATTTCTCCTCTTTTACAGCCTAATCTAATCTACATCGAAAGGGACAACTCCTTCCTGTATAGTTTCATGGTCGGTTGGACACTTACTACTTCGGGACTGCAAATAAAGAGGAACAGGATTGGCTGACAGAGCCTATTATGCTGGAGAAGTGGAACCTGATTGGCTGTTCCTGATTGACTGTTCCTGATTGGCTGTTCCTGTTACTAGGAAGAATACACCTAAGACTGTTAATGTTACTACTGTTATATTTATAAAGTTTTTTCTTTGCTGCTGAGGGAAATAAAGAAAGAGTGCAGCATAATACTCGCCTCCGTGTCATTAATAAAATCATGACTTTACGTCATGGTAATAGTAAAATCCTTGAATTATACTTCTACTTTTTGGGGAATCAATTTATGTGCCGGATCCGCTTACAGTACACGCTGGCATACACATTTAGTTGGAGTCGGTACATTTGTACAGATTCCAGTAAGCTAATAACTGCGTCCTATGCCACAGCTCTGGCAATATCACAGTACTGGCACAATCCACAACATCTTTTAGTTAGCTACTGACTCGAGCAATAATCAAAGACCATTTTGCTACAAAAATGTGTTCTAACCATCTCATGTGTATTTCTAATAACAAACCTCTCTAAATTTCTCTTACAGCTCTCGGACTGGGTACAGGAGACTCTGGATAAGGCCAGTTCTGTTTGTGTAGGTCCAGAGAGCGGTGAGCATTGACTGGTGAAATTCTCCAATCAAGAACCTGGAGTAAAGAGAGGTACAAACAAATGATTATACGATTTAGAGGGAACCCTTGTTAGGGTTGCTGCCTTGCCTTTTTTGCTGGTTGATTTAGCGCTGACTCCCCAGTGTCCTTCACATTATTGTCCGCAGTAATATGTAGTAATAGCAGGAATATTCCTATAGATGGACTCTGTGTTTACATTTGGAAGTTAACTGCTTGGAACTGAATGTACCTCCAGTCGGGGTTGCAGAGCTGTAACAATTTTAGCTAAAGGGAGTGTAAAGTCAGTGGAATTTCAACTGGCATTTTCCTAATTACATTTTTCCAGTGACCATTCTTTTACAGACTTGATTTCTCTCCTTTATGGTTAATGATTTGGCAGTTAACCTTTTCCTATAGGAGTAGAAACGAGAAAAGTGAACAGCGCATGTACTCCTCATTAAAGAGACACTCCACAGCTTAAAAAAATATATAATTAGAAAAAGTAACTGTGTAGTAGATATATTCCAAATGAAAAAAATGCATACTTTTTAATCATGCGTGTTTCATTGGGGGTGTATCTAAATACAGCTTGCAAAAGTTGCAGATCTCTTGAAGCCTTTGGGAGCCCTGCTCTTCTAACTCCACCTAGACTTTCTGTGTGCAGTCCAACCAGAAGTCTTTGCAAGGCAGATGCACTGAGCAATTGCCTGCCTTTTGATTAGCTCAGCTGATCTAAGCAACCAGATAGTAACAGAGCCAATTAATTGTCTGACAGCCAGAGGGTTGTAACAAGGTTAATAAAATATAAAATAAAAGAGTGCCAATTTCTATTATAATCTACACTTCTTGTAAATTGAAAAGGTGTGTTTGTGGTCTGAAGTGTCTCTTTAACCCCTTAAGGACTGAGCCAATTGTATACGTTCTGATTAAAAAGGTGAACAAAAACTGGAATTTGCACTATATGTCTGTTCAACTATAATTCACCTCTTTCATATTAAGTGCACCCACACTTATTATATATGAATTGGTTCAGGATAAACAGAGCTTTCATTTCACATGTACTATTCATATATGAAACATTATTTATTATGAATAAAATCTAAAAAAGTGTGAGAAATTAAACATTTTTTAGTTCTGCAATAAAACGCACATATTTGCATTCAGCGATATCTCACAAGTACAACAATACCTCCATGTACAGGTTTTATGGTGTTTTGGAAAGTCACAGGGTCAAATATAGCATGTTTCATTTTTCAGTTTATACACATTTAAATTTGCCTGGCTGGTTAGGCTGCCTTTGAGACTGTATCGTAGTCCAGGAATAAGAATTACCCCTGTAATGGCATACCATTTGCAAAAGTAGACAACCCAAGGTATTAAATATGGGGTATGTCCAGTCTTTTTTTACTAGCCACTTAGTCACAAACACTGGCTAACATTAGCATTTGTTTGTGTGTGAAAAATAAAAAAAAAACAAATATGAATGCTACCTTTGGCCAGTGTTTGTGACTAAGTGGCTACTAAAAAAGACTGGACATACCACATTTGCAATATCTTGGGTTGCCTAGTACTGCAAATGGTATGCCATTACAGGGGTAATTCTCATTCCTGGGCTAGTGGGACTGCTTTGTCTTATGTATTTTTCTTACGCCTAACATTCTCTGACACAAGGAGGAGCTTAAGCCAGCTCCATTTCCTGTGTCAAAGAAAGTACTTGCCCTCCTCTTAAGTTTGACATGACCGTGCTACTTTAAGGTTTAAGCTATAAGAAAGCAACATGAGCTCCAGGAAAGGCTCTCAGCATTACAACCTAAGTATCGTGTACAGGGGCCCCTTCCATCTGATCATTCAGCTTAATCTATCCCTTAAACCAGCAGTTAGCTCCTGTCTAATGTCTTCAGTTCTCACAAACTATTGCTGGAATATCAGAGCGTTGCCTGCATCTCCTGAGGGCAGGAATTGTCGGCCATTGTAAGAGTAGATTCCAACCCTTTGCCTGCCACCAGGACCATGGCTGCCTATACTTTTTTTAAGATGATGATCAAAACTGGACAGTTCCACCAAATGTGGAGTATGGCTTCAATCCCTCTTCAGCTTCTCCAGCAGGCATCAGAGAGCTCCAGAGAAATCTTATGGAGATGAAATGAAGCCTCTACTTTGTCTTATGTTATCTTTGGAGTGCGTTGGAATTTCACTGAAATTTCAATACAGTCAGTATAAGTATTTCATAGAGATTATATCCCTATAAAATACTGAATTATGACCGTCGCTTTAACAGAGCAGGAAATGAAACCGTCTAAAATAAACACATTGTGCTGATTGAAAATTAAACCATTTATATATGGGCTATGTGGGTCACAGCCACGGGAGGTGCATAAACAGAAAGAAAAGTGATTTTAACTCCTAAGTGGTAGGGAATGGAGTAGTGAGACTGTATGATGTACACACTGAAACCACTTCATTAAGATAAAGTTGTCTCTGTAAAGTTAATGTGTCACCATTCTTTAATGGCTGGGGGTAGCCATCTTGGCTTACTTTGCATAATTGGCCCTACACTTTGGTTTACTCTACTAATTTTTGCGACGTTTTATGTTTGCTGCCATCTTCAGAATTTGGATTGAGGGATGATAAACTAACTGGTGGAAAGGTTAGCTAGATGAAATTAAGTTCATATTACGGGAATAAAAAAAACAAAGATGTACAAATGCTGAACATTTTTAAAAATAAGCAACTGAATATATTGGCAGTTTAAAAGAATTTCAATGGTGCAGAGACAATATCTACTGACAGAGAAACATGAAACTAATTTGTGCATGTGTATATGTTTTATATCTTGTGTTTTTTTATTTTTCTTGGCATGCAACTTCTGGGTTGCTTTAGTGTGCATTCTCCTTCACAAACATAAAATCCCTGAAGGTGATGGCAAGATCAAGGCTTCATGTCATCATATGCCTGGCAGCAATAAATAATGTTGCTAAATACGATAATTATCTCTCCATCCATCAATAACTACTTTTCCTATGTAATAATGTGATTCATTTTTCTAATGAGCAAGACTGTTCTTGTTGACATTTATATAAAGCATGACAAGAATAACAACCTAAAAGTGTTTCAAGCCTGGTTAACTCATTATCTATCACAGATGTTTGAGAAAACATACTTTATGCATTTGACAAATATATTGCTGCTTGTTAGTTTCCTAGTTACAAATAATTAAAAAAAAAAAAAATGTTATGGCTTCTTACCTGAAGTCCACCTGGGGTCATTTCACGCCTCCCTGCGAGCAGAAGTGAGAGCCGGAAACTCATGTTACCTTTCCTAGGCTGAACCCTGCAGTGCAGGTCTAGCTCATTGGCGTCAGCTGGTGAGCTAAACCCTGTAATGCCGGCCGTAGCTCGGGGAAGATAGCGCCTGGCCGCTGTGGAGGCAGGGACTGGCACCCACGGTTTGTCTACTTACAGTGGTAGGAGTGCTAGGGCATTTCTGGCATCATTACCATTACAGTTCACTGCAGTGGTTATAGTGCTTGGAGTGTTTATTTAAATATCTGACACAGTCCGAGAATACAATGCAACTTTTTTTAAGTTTTACATTTTATTCTGGATTGTTGTAATGCTAGTTTAGATTTAGCCTAGTTTCCCCCTAAAATAAATCGTAAAATTACCTGTACTTCAGTGGTGAGAAGGTCTCCTCAACACAAGTTTGTGATTATTTCCTTTACATAGTGTTTCCAGAAGTTTGCACTATACAAGTTATATTCATAATTAAATATCATCTCAAAATACGTTAAATACGTGTTAAAACAAGGCTGGTAGGAGAAAGAAATGGAAAAGTGGTATTTATAGAACTGCAATTCTTTTTGTTGTATATTTCATCCAGTTATTACAAAACTCTTTTTTTTTTTTTTTTTTTTTTTTTTTTTTAAATTTATTTTTAAATGTAAAGTATTTATGTGTAGCTAGTAACTGACTGTGTAAAGTTACGTTAAAATTTTATATTGTGGGGGAGTTTTATCTTGAAGAAAAAAAATATCTGAATTAAAACAGACGAGTAATTTACAGGTAGAAAATATCTATAGTATTATTCAGGGCCGGTGCAAGGATTTCTGCCGCCCTAGGCAAAGATCCATTTTACCGCCCCCTCATCTCACTCACTCACTGACACACACACACTCACACTCACACTCACTGACACACACACACACACACACACACACTTACTGACAGACATTCACTGACATACATACATACACTCACTCACTCACTGACAGACACACACCGGCAGACACTCACTGACAATTAAACACTCGCCTCCCTGGGGTCCAGTGTGGGGCAGTTTCTCACTCGCCAAGCACCGCGGCCCCAGACAGGGGCAGGCAGCCCACCAGGAAACATCTCGGTGGGCGTCCCCAGCAGGCCAGTGCCCTAGGCGCATGCCTGGTATTATTACAAACCCATATATAATAAACCCCTTTTAGTGACCAGGGATTTGACCTAGGCTGTCTCCTGAAAGAAATTACAATGGTTCATGTAGGTGGCTCTAGTTTAAACATATTTGGTTTTCAAAATCCCAATTTGCCAGTGGAACACAGACCCGTAGTTAATGTTTTACATTTATCCTGGCTGCTAAGTAAATTTTTGTCATCTCTCCGGTATGTAAATCAGTAGAATATATCACTGGCAAGCAGAAATTTACTATTAGGTTGGGCAAGGGGGCTGGCTCCCTGGCTGACAGGCTGGAGGGGGTACATGTGTGTGTGACTGATTGTGTGCATGTTAGTACATGTGACTGTGTAACAGTTTATGTATGTGACTCTGTATAAGTATGTGACTGTTTAGGTATATGTATGTTGTGAGTGTGTGTATGTGTGTTATGGCAGTGTGTGATTGTGCCTGTGTATGTTGCTGTGAGTCTGTCCATATTTTTATTTGAGTGCATGTATGATTGCATGTATATGTATGTATGTAAGCATGTCACTGTATGTATTAACATGCAGGAATAAAAACAGGCAAGAGGATTTCAGGAACAGACCAGAAGGAGGTTACATTTGAAGGAAGTAACTTTGGTTAAGAGCCTCACAAGTGGGTGAAAAGGGTTACGAGACACAAAAGCATTACAAAGTTAAGAGGGGATTAGGAGAAACATGTTAAAGAATGCATAGGTAAGGAGTAACATACAGAAGTTTAAAACCCAGAGGGGAGATGCCAACATACATATATATATATGCACTGGGTTTTTAAGTACGCCTCTTGCAAGTATAAATGTGGGGATTCACTTGTAATTCAGTTACTCCTATTACTTAGTACTGGGCTTCCTTATAGCAAAAGGGTCACATTTAGAAGGTTTATTGGTGAGCATCAAGGTAAGTCTTATGCCCTGTGTTGGAGTTCTAGAAAACAGTGCGGTTGATAGCTATACAGACTATATGGAGTCTTATATGTTTTAGAAGCTTGATCTCAAGTCTACGCTGGCTGATGTTTATAACAAAGCATGTGGCATTGATTACCAGCACCGGTGTATCTTGGCACATAAACATTGATTAAATGGAAGACGCACTTGGCTCTGGCTCAGCGCATTTACCATTCAGGCCTGGCTGTAAGTCCGTAATGGCACTTCTTAAAAGCACACTACACTTCCCGATTAAAAAAAAAAAAAAAATAATAAAAAAATTATTTAGTGGATATAACTGCAATAAAAACATCCATGCATTTAATTATGCATTTTTCCATTTAGGGTATATTTATAAACAGCTTGCAAAAGTTGCAGGTCTCACGTCAAAAGCCATTGCAAGCCTTCTTCCTTCCTCCTTCCCCCCTGCTTCTTGCTCAACCCAGACTTTCTGCGACTGTCCAATCACAAACTTTCTAATGCAGCTCAATGTGCTCTGAGCAATTGCTGACTCTTGAGTTTAGATTCACTGGGCTAAACAAACCAGGAAGTAACATGACCAATTGTCAGATTGAAAGCCAAGAGGGTGTAACAATATTAATTCATAAAAGTGCCAATTTCTGTTGAAATCTGCACGTTTTGCAAAATTAAGAGGACACACTCTTAACACATAAAACACTTTTCAGCAAGCTAAAGTGAATTAGGGACCTTTGTGTGTTTCTTCTCTGATGTACTGGCACTTTTTTTTTTTGGTTTTTTGTTTTTTAAATTCGCACACCAGCCAAAATAATAAAACCTGCATTTCCCCTTGTGGCTGGCCTACTGAGAGCACGATGTAATATTTTCTCTAGAGCATAATTGTAAAACTATATAGACATATTTTTTTATATTTATTTGCTCTTGTTTGTTTACTTGCATATAGATTTATTTGCTGGATAACTTCATTGTGTCCATATGTATTACACTTTTTGTATTGACACCTTTTTATTAGTGTTATTGGCGCAAGATTTTGAAAATATATTTAATTGATTAAACTTTTCAATAATGTGCAGTAATAGCATTATGGGTCACGCAGGACCTAAAACTCTGGTGCCAATAGACCTGCAAAATGAGGAACGCTGCATGTTGGGAGGGTGAGGCAGAAAGGGTTAGGTGTACAGTGCAAAAATGACCTACCCAGCCTAACCGTAACGTAACCTATGTATTTCATCATTCATGGTGGTGCTTGGCAGGGATGTTGAAATGGCTCTATAGTTACTAAACTTTTCTTAGTTGTGATTGATTTTAAATTTCTCCTGTTGTACAAGAAAGTAATGTTTATATTAAGTGTTCTGTTTCACATTAATAGTTCAGCCGCTGGTACTTGGCATTTCCTGAAAACCAACATCTATTAAGTACCTATGCATGCAATTGTTCCATAATGAAGATTTGGATTTGCGTTGCCCTTTTTCAGTGTGTTTGTTTTCTCATGATCTAATTATGGCTTATTTGTATGTTGTTTGAGTGGTGCCTATGCTCTGCTGATTTAAAACAATTAACCATGTAGTTGATAATTGCGTGAGGACAATTTGAGGCCAAAATGTGCATTCAGTATGTTGGGTCTTTTGTGTCCTATTTTTTTTTAATTGTATTTATGTGGCATTTATTAACTTGGTTGTCATTTTATGCGATTATGTGATAAGATTATGTAAACCATAGTGACACAAGTTTGTTTAAATATTGTCCTGAATTCCACAGTACTAGTGATCATTGTACAATTTCCACTTAGAACCTTTTGCCATTCTCCCCTCCCCCTTTAAAATAAATACAAGTAAAAAGATTTAAAAAAAATTATAAGCATTATAATATTTAAATTATTTCTTTCTTTCTTTTTTTTTTTTTTAAATTCTTTATTTGTGATGTGCAGAAAATATACAGACACATAGAGGTGGCCACGATAGCCGAGACAAACAGCTAGCAAGCGTACATAGGAAACAATGTTGTGGCACATATAACAAAATTACATTAATAGCTGCACAGTTTTCATTTATAGTGAACATTTGAAACTAGTCAGTAGTTAGTTATAAAATATGATTAAACATTTTAAACAAGTCAGTGGTTGTTTATGAAATATGATCACGATTATGTTGGTGTGAATCTATACAGGTGAATTTTGTTCCATGTCAGCAGGTAATGCCCTCCTATGAGAAGGCACTTAAGGTGGACCTCTTCTCTGCCGCAACATGGGTGGACAGGAGATGTACCTATGTATTCCCCCATACGGGGAGCAACCTTTGTACCTGTAGGCATATTACTGGTAGCAACCGTCCTGTGCCAGGAAACGAAGTGACATACAGTGGGAATTTACAATCTGCATAAGAAAGCCTCTAAATGAACCTTATAACCTGCTACGACTGCTAGGAAGTAAAACAGAACCTGGGTCCACAGGCTTATTGACGTATATAATATATGTCGTCTAAAATATATTAAAGTGATATAATAATTAAGGCCCTATCTGCAGTTATAAATTATTTCTTTATTAAAGGGTCATCATGACTTTGCATAATTGCATATTAATTTTATTTTATTTTACATAATTTTCATTTTTTTTTTTGTTTTTTGCATTTTTTAATGCATTATCTCTATAATGCATTAGAAGTTGGGATAATTTTTACACCATAGTTTCCCTTTAAGTAACGCTCTCAAGGGATTGTGTACACATTTTATGTATTATTATTATTATTGTCATTTATATAGCGCCAACAGATTCCGTAGCGCTTTACGATATTAGTTAATATTATGTAAAAAGCATGTTATGTTGTTGCAATATGAACTGGGTTAGTTTGTTCTTCTTTTAATACATGGGGTAAATATTAGGCCCGATTTAAAAGATTCATAAATCCACAGTAGCTCACATTGCTGTACAGCCTCCAAATCCTCGGGCACATATCTTGCGTAGTCACAAATCCTTTTCATTGCTTGACTGCTGACTCCTTCGATCACCAAATCCCGTTACCCTTCCATTCCCAATAAGTAACGCAACACCATGTTAAGTGGGTAAG
The DNA here is from genome assembly GCF_036172605.1 of Pelobates fuscus. NCBI lineage: Eukaryota > Metazoa > Chordata > Amphibia > Anura > Pelobatidae > Pelobates > Pelobates fuscus. Next base: position 124,468,323 of record NC_086324.1, read on the forward strand.
GGCAACGGCCACAGCTTTATTTAAACCAGCACAACCAAATACTGTCAGCTCCTGGTTTTACCCAGAAGACAGGTACACTTAAAACTGCTTCCAGAGCCTCTTCAGCCTGTCCTTCATCATCAACCAAATTCAGGCTGCGACTCCCCAAGCCCGTCCGGGCATTATTCATTTACCAAACGATATCTTGCGTAGTCACAAATCCTTTTCATTGCTTTCTTTTACGATTCATCTTGCATGTTACTTTTACAGTGTACATTTCTCCCCATTTGTTTGAAAAAAGAACACTCCGAGAACGGTAATCTCTGCCGTTTGCCCGGAGTGCCTTGCCCTGATTTAATTATATTTGGATTTGAACTGTATTCAGTATTTGTTGTCGTTATATATCATTTGTACTGTGTAAAATGTGTATAAAAGTGTTGGGACTTGCCTGTTGCTTTTATTCCCTTAATACAATTTGTGTTTATAGAGAAAACAGATATTAAGAGCTATAGGGAGACATGAGAAGGAAATAAAAACTCACTGATATTGTTATTTTCAAGTCATGTACATCTTGCTTGGATTCTGGTCAGTGACCACGGTGCAGATAGTAGTAAACTCATGGAAGCCCCCTGTTTGTTACATACAAATATATTGGGCAGTAACATTTAAAATAGCTGTGTGGCCATTGACTTTGTTTGATTTTTCTTTTTTGCTTTTCATTTTATTTTATCCAAGCAGGTTCTGTTTATAGAACATTTTTAGTATTGTCATGCAATCAAGCTTGCCTATTTATCTTAGGAGTTTGGATTCCCATGCTCCCTTGTAAAACAGAAGCCGTGAGGTGAAACGACCAAACAACGTAATTAAATTAATTAGGCATGTTTATACCTATAGACTTGAACCTGTTTCTCAAGCCATGGATTTAATTATATGGCCTCCATTGTCACATGTTTAGACATGTGTGTGCATATATGTAGCCCCTCTCATTGGGTTTGCTGTTGTAGTACCAGTCAAACAGGGTTATTCACTAAGGTGAGAATTCAAAATGAAGTATCCGACATGGAAGCATAGATGACAACTGACTTAGAGATTTTTTTTTTATTCTTTTTTTTTTTACGTTCAACTGTTTTGGCCTTAAAATTCACCTTGACTTATGACTACTGACACCCACTGCTAGCATTTATTTCAAAATATAAAAATGTGCAATGTACGCCAATGTCATGCCTTAGTCACTTGATGTTAACTGTTGAATTGTGAGCACATGCTGTTGAGGCATGTCAAAAGTATCTGTTACCATTTTTACTTTATGCACGCAAAAATAAAGAATTGAGGGAAGAAAAAAAAAAAAATCACCTTGAATCCTCATGTTGGTGAATAACCCTGAAAGACTTTTGGCACTCTTCTAGGTTACGTGATTTTTTTTACGGAGTAAAATAGTTGTGGTTTTCAATTACATCAACCGATCAGTCAGGTCAAAGTATTTATAAAGTCGTCTTTCATTCAGCTCTGAATTATTTAACATATTGCTGTAATTAATTCAGTTTGATCCCGTTCCAGAAATGATCTAAAACAGTGGAGGTTTTCCTCCGTACCCCACTAATTTGTGGAATTCATTACTAATGGTACATTTTGTCACGTACATTAATCACCTAAAAGCTGACATTGAATAATTCAATGACTTCATCAAATTTGCTGTTTGTAGTAAACTCTGTATTGTGACTTTTTCCTTACTTCTTTTCCTCTTGCTCTGGTTTAAATGCTTATAATTTTTGTCTTTCTATCTCATATTGCACATTCTCTAATAATCAGTGACGCACTGGCATACAAGAACGATCCATACAGTTACACTCTGGACATCACTGGAAGTTACACCATACAGTTAATCTTTTTGGATAAGCTTTCCAAATGTAATTTTATATTTTTGTATAAACTTTTAAAATTATTTAATCTTTAATAATATTCAGGTAGGCTCTTTGATTTTTTTAAAATTATAAATATATAGAAGAATAATTGCAGCATGTAATTAAAAGATTTGAAATTTTTCTATAAGTATATGTAAAAAATACTTGAAAATCTGCACCCCTCTTTCACAGAACACCAGATCCCTCTGCCATATTTACACACCTTTGGTCAGACTGAGGTAGAGTCTGACTGTTAGGCTCCTGCTGTGTCCTACACAGAGATATTATGTCATCGGCCATTGCCCTGTGTGCTCTGCCTGGTCAGAATTTGCAAGTGAATGATAATTTGAAGAACTATTTGCCCGCTGACAGAGCTAGCAGCCAGCGGGCAAATGATTAAAAACTCTTGGCAGGGCAGGATTTAATTATGTGGCGACTGGCCCGCGCCTGCTAGCTAACCACTACATGGAAAAAGTGAAAAAATAAAATAAATTGGTAAATACAAATCCTATGGGGGTTAAAAAGACCCCTATATTACTACAATGGAAGTATTTTACCCCATCTGCCATCCAGCTGTTGTGGGTATGCCTTCGATCAACCATCAACTGGTTGTCCATTTGCTAAAAAAAAAAGCCTCATCCCAATCGGATGGGACCTGAGAAATAATTGGGCCCACCCATGCCCAGCAAATGGGGACTCTAATATTTATAATAAAGTTGGGGTACCTAGTGTTCTAGTATTTGGGTCCTATTTATACATACTTATTATGGCCCTCTCCCACCGTCATGGGTGTTATCCCTTAAAAGTGGGGACCCTTGTAAGCATAATAATGGGGCAGACCTAGTGGTGTTTTCTTTTTATTGAGTTAAATACTGTGCATTCAAAATACAAAGCTAAACTATAGCCATGTAATTTAAAATAAGCTTGTTGTAATGAAAAGTAAGACTGCAATAATATTTTGGAGCATTTATGCAAATACTTTTAAATTACAATATTTCATTTATTTATAACCATTGTCTGTACTTGCATACAATAAATCATTTCTAATCCCCTGAAACGGTATTGAGCAACACCATTCTCTTCACAGCTGTTGGCAATATGTGTCATGGTGAAGGGATATGTGTCATGGTGAAGGGATATGTGTCTTGGTGAAGGGAAGTATTTACCTATTTTGGAGAGGCTGAAAGGCATCCAGCATTGACTCTGTTTTGATAGTCCTGAGTTCATTGCTCTGCTTGCAAATGTTTTATCCTTAATCCACCCTGCAGTTGACAGATTTAAATATGAGACAGGACTTTAGGTTTGTAAAAGAGGCCTTGTATTTAAGGAATAGTGAAGTTAAAAATAAATAAATCACATTCAGCACTGCAAAATGCACAATCAACATGATTGCTAAAGGGTTAATCATGTAATATACGTGTTAAAGTGACACTATAGACACCCAGACCACTTCATATTAATGAAGTGGTCTGGGTGCAATCTCACTGTTCCCCTTAGTCCTGCAATGCTAAGACAACCTCTGTCTACCAGACAGCCACTCGAGGTGCTTCCGGGAGTTTACCAAACTCTGTCGCCTAAATAACACTGGATGTTCTCACGCTCGGTGAAAATCCCTACAGGAAGCATTGTGTCAATGCTTTCCTATGGGAGGACATAATGCGCTCGCTGCACTCATCGCAAATGCACTTTGGCCACGTTTATTACAAATTAAGTTGTTATGGTGCCAGAAGGTCACCAAAAACTTTCTTACCTAAAAGGGTTAAATCGTTCTTGAATGGTTAAACCCGAAGTTTGATTTCAGCGCCAGATTTCCAATTTCCCCGGCTACATCTGGCTTCTGAAATTGACTTTCAGAAAACGCAAAGTGCTGCCAGGAGGGTTGTTGCTTATTGGCTAAAATGATCAGATGACGCTGAGTAGCTTCCCATTCATTAAAAAAGTATGTTACTTCTTTATATGAATCTATGAAAGTGGAGCTACTGATTGGCTTGTGTTCTATTTGCTATGGACAAGCTGTTTCTTAATCCTAATCTCTTTCCGGACCGATGTGAGACTGAATTTAGACTACCTGGGAACTGTTTCAGAGTGTCCATAATTTACATTTTTTGTACCTTTAGGGCAGTGCTCGGACCCATTTTTCTTTGTACCCTTTACCATTACTCCTGAAAGTAGGTGTGCCTTGGAAAAGTTTGTCTGACCTAAACACATATTTGTCCAGTACAGATTGGGAACTACTTTATTAAAGTAAAATGTATTTAGCTTATCAGATTACGATAATTCATGGTTTTGTTGACAAACTATGTGTGCTGTATAATTCAGTGTGGCTTAAGATGACCATGGTTTTATTCAGTCTATGGTATGTTTATGCAATGACCTTTGTGTTTAGAAGGATACCTTTCACGGTACCTACAACTAATGCTCTTTTTAAAGAGCATGTGATTTCATCGGTATATTGTGCTTGCTGGCAAAAACCTATTTAAAATGGATATGTGGCTCTCTGGTTTCCTCTGTGAATCCCAAAGCAATACTGTAATGCGAGATTGGGATTAACTGAGGATACCAGAGAAACCCCTATCCGTAAGTGAGGATTAAACCACTGGAGGCTATTATTAATTTCTTTTTTAAATATCTATCCTTTAGGGTTTAACATACTACACTATTGGATCTTCTTATCTTTCAATTTTATGTTTTACTGGGGGTTGGAATAACCAAGGATCAATTAATTGCTTCAGTATTTGCACTTTTATCTATATGTGAATAATTGTACCTATATATTGTAATACCATATGCCTTTTTTTTTTTTTTTTTTAAACGTTCGGCGCAACTTGGTACTTGAATTCTTTAGTGGATCCCCACTATTTTTAGTATTTGCTGCCCCTTTTGACTTGAACATAGATTCCTAGTGCTTCATCCATTCACAGTTCTCTGTAGAGGTTATGTTGCAAATACTGTCAGTATAATTTGTCATCCCATTTATTGAATGGTTTGACAACTTACCGTGGGCAATTACCACGTTCAGTCTTGAGCTAATGAAGACATCTTGCCAGTACATACAGGTGCATGCCCACTGGCTGGGAACCCTCAGCCAACGTTCTCAGCCAGTGAGCATGGCCCTGCTAAAAGGGACATTATATTCATCAGAACCAATACAACTTAATGTAGTGGTTCTGGTGTCTATAGTATTTCCCTGCAGGGTTTTTAGTGTTTTTTTCAGAGAAAGGGCAATGTTTCCAAAGCTACCTCGTAGCACTTCCAGTGACAGTCACTCAGCCACTAGAGGAACTTCTTATTCCACTGCTGCACAGTGCGCAGTACTGGCGTTTATCGTCTCCACTCTCTGCGGGATGTCCTGAACGCTCCCCGTAGAGGTGCATTGATTTAATGCATCTCTAGGAGGAGATGCTGATAAGCACAGCGTAAGCATAATAGCCTCCCAATGCTTTCCTATGGGAAAGCATTGAATTGGCTGAGATTAGCAAGATCAATCTCAGCCATGGAGGCGTGGCGAGACCAGCGAGGCGATGGAGAAAAGGCAGGAACTCCACCATGAGGAGGCCAGGAACCTAAATATTTACTCCAGCAATGTAGTGTTCAGAATACCTGTTTGTATTCCTAACAATATAGTGTTCTTTTAATTCCTGCGAGAGGAATCTGAAAGCAGGGGGTGTAGGTGCAGGCACTTGGTTGGAATAGGGTAGGTTTTCCAACTGTTCTAAAATAGTCTGACATCTTACCTCGGTGCTGCCTCGGTGCTGCTTGAAGCTCTACAGTAGGTTTTAGTAGATGTGGTGCTTGGAGTGTTGGTTGAAAATAAATGCAACCTTGTAGATTAGTGGTCAGACTTAATAAGGTGGCATTGGGTCATCTTCAAAATGTGTTCTTTATTTTTCATCACTTAGAAGGTTGTTTGATCTGTTAAATAGTTTAGAAAAGAGAGCTTTGGTTTGCTATGCCTTCCTGTGGCTTTCCAAGCATCAATGTGATAGTACTCAAACTTGATGTATTCAGGGGCGGGGCCTAAGCGACATGGCAGCTGGATGCATGTTCTTGGCCTTTAATCAAGCCTTTAATCTTTACCCAGCTGCTTACTTGACTACTAACCACGGCCGTCTTTAAAGCGGGGCAAACGGGGCAGCTGCCCCGGGCCCACTCACTCCTGGGGGGCCCAAAGCAGCTACCCTGTGGGCCCCGCTGTCCGCCCCAATTTTTTTTATTTGCCCCCTGGGCCCGCCGGTGCTGCAGCTGCACCGGGAGCCCACACACTAAGAGGGCCCGGTAGTGCGCTGTGGCCCTTTAACAGCGCGACCGGGCCCCCTTGTTTTACCGCAGCAGGCTGGGAGGAAGTGACTGCCGTGAGTCACTTCCTCCCAGATAGAGTGAAGCCGCGCGGGATGGAGGAGGAGGAGGCCGTCAGGAGGGAGCTGGAGTGCAGGAGCCCCACACTCCCAATGACCTCAGCCTACCACTGGACCCCAGGGAACCCATAAGGTAGGCTGGAGGCTGGCTTTATAAATGTAAACTTTGCATGTGTGTGTGTGTCTTACTATGTGTGTATGTGTGTGAGTGTGTCTGTGTGTGTGTGTCACCATTTCTGTGTGTGTGTGTGTGTGTGTGTCAGTATGTCTGTCAGTATGTCTGTCAGGGTGTCTGTGTGTGTCAGTATGTCTGTGTGTCTTAGTATGTGTGTGAGTATGTCTGTCAGGGTGTCTGTGTGTGTGTGTGTGTGTCAGTATATCTGTGTGTGTCTTAGTATGTGTGTGAGTATGTCTTTCAGGGTGTCTGTGTGTGTCAGTATGTGTGTCTTAGTATGTCTGTGTGTGTCAGTATGTCTGTCAGGGTGTCTGTGTGTGTGTCACTATGTCTGTGTGTCAGTATGTCTGTGTGTGTCAGTATGTGTCTGTGCGTGTGTCAGTATGTCTGTGCGTGTGTCAGTATGTCTGTCGGGGTCTTTGTGTGCGTCAGTATGTCTCTGTGTGTCAGTATGTCTGTCTGTGTCAGTATGTCTGTCTGTGTCAGTATGTCTGTCTGTGTCAGTATGTCTGTCTGTGTGTCAGTATGTCTGTCTGCGCGTGTCAGTATGTCTGTCTGTGCGTGTCAGTATGTCTGTCTGTGCGTGTCAGTTTGTCCGTCAGTGTGCGTGTCAGTTTGTCCGTCAGTGTGCATGTCAGTTTGTCTGTCAGTATGTCAGTGTGTCAGTATGTCTGTCAGTGTGTAAAAATTTAAACTGTACATGTGTGTCAGTATGTCTGTGTATGTGTGTCTATCAGGGTGTCTGTGTGTGTATCAGTATGTCTGTCAGTGTGTATCTCTGTTGTCAGTATGTATATCGGTGTATCTGTATTTAGTATATCTATGTTTCTCTATGTGGTTTGTGTGTATCTGCATGTTTTTCAGGTTGTGTATCTGCGTGTCTGTATGTGTGTCAGTGTGTGTATTGTATGTTATCATTGTATGTATTTGTATGTTGTCAGTGTGTGTACCTGCGTGTGTATATCTGTGTGCATCTGTATATAGTCAGTGTTTTTATCTGTGTATGCATGTGTGTCAGTATATGCATCAGTGTGTCTGAGTATCCATATGTGTCAGTGTTTGTATATATGTCTATGTATGTGTGTCAGGTTGTGTGTCTGTGTGTCTGTATGTGTCAGTGTGTGTATCTGCATGTGTGTTAGTGTTAGTGTGAGTGTCAGTGTTTATGTCTGTGTATCTGCATGTGTTTCAGTGTGTGTGTGTGTGTGTGTGGCAATCTATGTGTACATGTGCATAGATCTCATCATTCAAATCACCAACACTACACACAAGTGCACCCCTGCATTCAACCTTCAACACTACATACAAACACAGTCCTGCATTGAAACGTCAACAATACATAAACACCAAAAATATATATAAACACAGCCCAGCATTTAAAAAAACAAGCAAACAAAAAATACACATAGATGCATGCTTGCATTCAAACACCAACACCACATACAAACACACCCCTACATTTACACAAACATGCTTCGATTCAAACACACAAACACAACTCAGTGCTAAATACGACTCTGCAAGCATGGGAAAATGGTTCCGCTACTGCGTTGGGAAGTGGAGAGCGTGATTGTATGTCAGGGAGTGGGGGTCAGGGGGCCCCATCAAATTCTTGCCCAGGGCCAAATCAATTTTAAAGACGGCCCTGCTACTAACACACCCAAATGCTTTCATACCGTGATCTACCTAATCTTGAAGTCGACTGGGGCTCTTTTGTGAATTTCTGAGTATGGAGTCTCCTGTAATCCCCAGAGATTTGGGCCCAGTTCTCAGGTCGGGCTGGTGAGACGGCTGATCGCTTGTACTGTGTCACACCGAGACCCTGCGGTGAACTGTGCTGCCCCATTCCCCCCTCCCCCAGGCCGCTACATCGCCTTCACTGAGCATTCCGCATCACTCACTCAAGATGGCGACTGCTTTCAACTCATGGGACGCACTACAGACAAAGCTTGAGACAAAACCTCAGATTGTGTTGAAAAGTTCTTCCAGAGACTTGATGCTCTTTTTGACCGCTTTTGGGCAACCCTGGAAGCAAGACTCAATACCACTCGGTACTAACCTCAGCATGGTGCCTGAAGTAGACCCCCTCTGAGCAATACAGAGCCTCAAACATGGAAATCTACAGCTATGAACCGACCTGGGCCGAGAGCCAAAAAAGGGAGACCCATAAGCATCGACCACACGGGCAGGACACCGACCGCTTTTGGCGGCAGCACAACACCTGCTGGGCCTCCTGTCTCTCCCAAGTGGAGGAGGACTTGGACTCTTGGAGCCCCCAAGTCAGTGGGATATAGATGCTGGCCTACTTACCGGATGTACCCCTTATACTCCTTCCATCACACTACTATGCAATCTCAGTATAACCCCTGAGTAAACCAAACAAGGGCATTGGATGAGTGAGCACCCAGATCATGAGACAGTAGTCTATCCTCTATTCTGGTACTTTCATATGCCAGGTGGATATGCCCAACCTCCCCATTGCTTATCCCCCTATAAAAGTTTTAAACACCCCTTATTTCCAGAGCAGCGCGGGTCCGCCGGCGCTTCCTCCGCCCCTTTGTGACATTATCAAAATGGCCAATTTTGAGCCAGTCCAATGCTTTCCCATATGGAGTGGCCACTTGGAGTTGTCCCTAGAGGCAATGTAAACACTGCCTTTTCTCTGAAGCTGTAGTTATTCTGGCGACTATAGTGTAGTTGTTCTGGTGAGTATAGTGTCCCTTTAAATTTAATTTCACCTCTGCAGATATTGTCACTTCTTTTCTAATAGTAATAGCTAGGGATCGACCGATTATCGGTAAAAACGATATAATCGGCCGATATTCGGTATTTTCGGCAATATCGGTATCGGCCAATAGGGATACCGATATTGCCGATAATACCGCCCAGGACCGCCAGGCTCATTACAAGCCCGGCGGTCCTGGGGAGAGCGGGCAGCAAGCGTTTACTCACCTCCCAGCAGCTCCCCAGTGTAAATCTCGCGAGACCCGCGGCCAGCTCTGACGGCCGCGGGTCTCGCGAGATTTACACTGGGGACCTGGAGGAGCTGCTGGGAGGTGAGTAAACGCATGCTGCCCACCCCAACCCCCTCCCCTCCCCCAGCTAAGCCAATGCCACTGGACCACCAGGGATTAACATATCCCCCCTCCCTGGCAAGGCAACAAGCAGGGAGGGGGGACAACAAAAAATAAAAAATAATAATAATTAAATATATATATAAAAAAAATAATTGAATATAAAAATTCTAAAAAAAATTTTTTAATAAAAAATGCCCCCTCACACACACTGTATATAATTCAGTGTGTTTGTATAGTGTGTGTGTGTGTGTGTGTGTGTGTATATAATGCAGTGTGTTTGTATAGTGTGTGTGTGTGTGTGTGTGTGTGTGTGTGTGTGTGTGTGTGTGTGTGTATATAATACAGTGTATTATATACACACACACTATACAAACACACACTGCATTATATACACACACTATACAAACACACACTGCATTATATACACACACTATACAAACACACACTGCAGTATATACATACACTATACAAACACACACTGCATTATGTACACACACACTATACAAACACACACTGCATTATATACACACACACTGCATTATATACACACACACTATACAAACACACTGCATTATATACACACACACTATACAAACACACACTGCATTATATACACACACACTATACAAACACACACTGCATCCACTACACACATACACAGCTCCCCTGTCTAAACACACTGCATCCACTACACGTGGCATGTATATTTTGTGCATTTACCTTTAGAAAGTTTTTTATTTTCCAAAATGGTAAATGTACAGAATATCGGCAAATTATATCGGCTATTGGCCTGAAAGTTCACTGGATATCGGTATCGGCTCTAAAAAATCAATATCGGTCGATCCCTAGTAATAGCACTGTCTTAGGAACGGGGGGGAGGGGCACACTTATCTCCTACTGTGAGCCACTGGTTCTTATCATCAGCAACTCTCATGCCTATATGTCTCCCACCGTGTAATTTAGTATTTCAAACTTTTATCTGTGACATGTAGGCATTAAACTAATGATGTTAATTTATTATTCAAAAATGTGCAGTACTCTTGATGTCACACTAATCTCATGCCATGTTTAACAATGTGTTTGTGTCAAAGCAAACATGCTTGTTTAATCTATGCACAAACAAAATAAAGAATACAAAAAAACTTGATATATTCAAACAGCACACAGTAAACTTTTAAACTTTATTGCATCACTGGAAAGGTATGGCAGGGAAAAAAAGAGTAGGAGAGGGAGCATAGAATCCATACATCTTACGTCTATAGCATAACATCACCCCTCGCCAGCTTTATATTTTATTTTATTATCCACATTAACTTCACTGACCCCCATTTCTTGACAATAATACCCTGATATTTTTTGGTAAGTAATAATTCAGTTCAATTCGTCGTAATAACTGCTGTTGACAAGATTTAAAAAAAAAAAAAAAAGTAAGTTTTATAAATATACAATCATGAAAATATTTGTTTTGAGTGCTCGAAGACGACAGAAATGAAATATGAACGCTTGTTAATATTTTCATCATGAGAAAGTTGCCTCTGACCTACAGTGCTTATTAGAACAACTCATGAGAAATGTGAAAAGCAATCTGTGAAAAAATTCCTAATAGAAAATGCCAATAAAATAGTATTACTGCGTCTTTTTAACAAGTGTGGGTGAAAAGGCCGCCATAACCATGTCTTACTATGATAAATACAAGAAATGCTTTTCAAAAACCAGAAGGAAATTGTGTATATTTTTTTTTTTTTTTGATGATTCAAAAACGGTACCCGGGGACTCCTGGCATTACCATAGCATGCTGTATGTTGTTAGGGTGCCAAGACCACAGTTTTAAGTATAAGCTTTTTGGAATTTTTATTGCTTTTTAGAATTCTTTTTACGATTTGGTAAAATTGCATTAATAACAATTATATTTAAAGCAGCAATAAACATATTGGGACTGTAAATAAAGTAACTTTTTTTTTCTCATAAATTAAAACCAATGGCTGGCACTATAGAGAAAAAGCAGTCAATGCCAAAAAAGGTATAACCTGCACTGGTCCAGCCATTCACTCTGTTGTCTGTGGAGCTTTTCTGCAGTCATCAAAATATATTGTCTCCTGGTCAGAGGCTGAACCAGGATTTAAAGGAATATTTAGTTTCGTTGGTACATATAATATGAAATCCATTACATATATCTCCTGTTCTGAAAATAAACACATTTGCTTTTACTTGGATGTGCTCTTCACCTCTCTGTGTGCATTGACTGCTGCTTTTCAAATTAAATATGTTTTCTAAGCACTAGAACTACTACAATTTTCAAAAGAGACTAAAGTACAAAGATGTGATCTATGCACCTATTCAGAAATCCTGTTTTGACAGTGTGTAACCTCCGCTCATCTTGCAATAAACATTGTTGTTTTTTCCTTCACTAAGTCTCGGCTAGTGCTTTTTCTCTCTATTTTTCCTACCCCTTAAGTTGGTAGCATTTACTACAAGCATGTTGTAACGGCTACCCAGGTAGTGAGAGGGTTTTAGCCGTTGGAGACGTCCTTTTCCCTGGCAAGCTGCTGCATAAAAGTAGAGCTGGTATAATCCCATTCCCGATATCCAGAGGGAGAGTCAGGTTCAGCTGTAAAAAGAGCAGAGTAATATTCCCAAATAATCCCCTTCCAAGAACGAGACGAGGCTACGTTTTGAAGGGTCAAGAAGAACTCAGGGCTGGAACACCCAGCCTGGTTTTTATTACCATTTTGTAAATACAGGACCACCCACAGGGAGGGACAAAACAACCAATCATACACGTACATCATTGAAACCACTCCCAGTAATTACACACAAAATCCTCCCTTCTGTCTGTGATATAATTATGGTTTAACATAATTATCACAGACAGTAAAAATACAGTTTTTACACATACACTGTAACTTTAAAACTATACATTCAATATACTCCATAAAAATTACATATTTAGACTCAGCATACATCAAACATAAACACTTTGAAAAATCATACAAATCCCTCCAGCGGATCAAAAGTTAAGTGGAAGTCCTTTATGACCGACCGCAAGCACAATTTCCTGCCCAAAACAGTACCATAGATTTGGGCTGTGCGGTCGGTCAATTTCATGCAGAAAAACGACTAAGTCCCATCTTCGAACGGGACTTAGTCTCTGGAGCTGCAAGTTCAGTGTGGAAGAAGGTAAGGGTCAGCGGTGTTCGTGTATTTGCGCATCTGATTTTAGTTCCACAGAATCTTTAGCATACACCGCTGACCGCGTTCGAATGAACAAAGATGGCCGCCGCCACGTGTTCGACTGTCGAATGGCGGCCACCCAGCGGTCGGCAATTAAACTGCAGTAACCTCACAGCCTGGGAGGTAAATTGCCTGCACACTTTAACTTCTGGGTGGTCTGCCTGTGTGGTACTTGGTTGTGTAAGCCCTATTTACTGAACCAAGAGGGAGAAAGCCAGGAACAAGTTATTTTACAGGTCTGGGGACATAGTCTTAAAGGGGCATTGTTCACCAAAGTTACAAGATGTCCCCTGACGGTTCTTAAAGGGCCATACACACCAAATAAAAGTCCATACGTTTTCAGGGGCACAATCTTCCAGGGGCCATAGTCATGAGGAAGGAGGCTGCCAAACAGGCTTCTTCACAATCCAGGGAAGCAGGGCAATTTTATCATTTAAAGGGCCAGTTACAAATAGCAATTTGTAACACATGTCAAACTCAAAGGCTAACACGAACCAAATAAACAAGGTTTAGGCTTATGTGGGGCTCAAAAAAAAAAAAGTTTGACCTAGACTAACACAAACTAAAATTACTTGTATCATTCTCATGCAAACAATATGCGATCCTGGACATATATATATATATATATATATATATATACAGATAGTAGATAGAGCACTCCAGAGGTCTTGTTTAAGATTATTTATTCGGTGTAGAAAAAAATCAACGTTTCGACCCTAAGGTCTTTATCAAGATCTTGATAAAGACCTTAGGGTCGAAACGTTGATTTTTTTCTACACCGAATAAATAATCTTAAACAAGACCTCTGGAGTGCTCTATCTACTATCTGCATATATATCCACGCTCTGCAGCACCGAGGCTTTTTTTATTGGAATCTATTTAAAGGTAGAGTGCCAGACTTTGAACGTTTTATATATATATATATATATATATGTGTGTGTGTGTGTGTGTGTGTGTATATATATATAATTTACTCAAAAGCTTCACTTCAAGTTTCTTACTATGCCCCCCTCCCCATCTAATACACAGCCTCTCGCGGCCCTACTCTCCCACTCTTGTACACTGCCCCCTCCCCCCAATATAATACAGTTCTCCTCCCCTAAATATAATACACAGCCCCCTGCAGCCACACTCTCCCACTGTTGTACACTGCCCCCTCCCCCCAATATAATACACTGCTCCTCCCACTAATATAATACGCTGCACCCTTCCATCACTCTAGAACACTGCCTCGTGCCTCCCACCACTCTAATACACTGCCCCACCTCCATCCTCCCAATTTAATACATTGCACCCCTCCCACCACTCTAATACACTGCACCCGGCATCCCGGGAGCCCAGTTCGGCCCTGGGGCCGCAAAGATACTCCGCATGCGGCCCTCGTTGACGTGCTTGATTTACTAAAATGTCAACAGCATTGTGATAAAGCACTTTGATTTCAAAATAATGGTGAAATAACTTTTCAGTCACAAATTTTGTTATCAATTTGTTAATTTGTTTTATTTATTTTCAAAATGAAACCAAGTCATATTAATCTTGGCAGGGGGAATGTTACAATTCACTGACACTTTGTTAAATGTAACTCCATGGAAATACCCTCATATGTTTAATATACGTACCATCAAATTGGTTATTTAAGTAAATCTTCTATACAGGAAGGATTACGTAATACTTCCAGCTTTGAGCTATAGGAGCTTTTGTTCCCAGAGTAATGCCTGTTGTAAACATTGTACCACATACTTAGCTTTATCTTTGTTTACAGCACTGTCCCTGTAATTATTGACTTGGCTTGAGATCAGAGAGAACTGTAGGTAATTATTTCTCAGAAGAGGGAAATCTGTGTACATTTCGTACAGTTTTTGTTTAGGAGCATAGTATATGCACAATTAGGGCTATTCAAACTGGACACTGTGCATCTTTACTGGAACTTTTTTTTCTAAGCAGCTACAAGTGAAGTTTTTTTTAAAATTTTATTCATTTTACCTAAATGAGAATTTATAGCTCGTAATCTATGGCTCCTTCTGTTTGCTTTTCATATGTTAATAAGAATATGTAAAAACTCTAACATTTTCATTATTATTAAAGGGACGCTATAGTCAGTTGATGGTGCAGTTGTTCTTTAGGCTGCAGTTTTTTGTTTGTTTTTTAGAAACTGCAATCTTTACATTGCATAGTTAAATCCGCCTCTTGTGGCCTTTTCCTGAGGCACTCAAGGAGCTTCCACTGCACTGACTGAGTGAAACTCGTCATGTCACATGTAAGCTCACAGGAAAGTACCAAATGCAATGCTTTTCTATGGGGAAGCTTAAATGCACAAGGCACTTGCTGCGCATGTGCATCAAGTCCCCAAGCATTCGATTGGACCATCGCCAGAGGAGGCTGCTGCCTCTGCCTGTGAACTTCCTCTGACATCATCAAAAGTGGTCGCCTGATCCAACCACAATGCTTCCCCATAGGATTGGCTGAGACTGACAAAGAGGCAGATCAGGGGCTGAGCCAACATGATTCAAACACAGCCCTAGCCAATCAGCATCTCCTCATAGAGATGAATTGAATCAATGAATCTCTATGAGGAAAGTTCAGTGTCTGCATGCAGAGGAAGGAGATACTGAATGTTTGGATGCATTTTAGGCAGCCATGACCCAGGAAGGATCTCTAACAGCCATCTGAGGAGTGGCCATTGAAGTTATCACTAGGCTGTAATGTAAACACTGCAGTTTCTCTGAAAAGACCGTGTTAACAGCAAAAAGCCTGCAGGTAATGATTCTACTCACCAGAACAAATGCAATAAGCTGCAGTTGTTCTGGTGACTATAGTGTCACTTTAACAATCCCAACTGGCTACACTCCTCATTAAATCCTCTTTGTGTCAGTGTGGCTGGGTTTAGATATATTTTATAATTATACTGCAGTGCAGCTGTTTATAACTGAACGATAAGGTGAGAAAAGAACACAATCGATCCTCCTGCATATGAGTTGCTCAGTGCACTGACATTCTGCAACTAAGCTGTCGTTATGGAGTTACAGGTTTACTGGGGAACAGTCAGACAATGGGGAGCAATCCCAAACTAAAGGAAATATTTTTCTTTGAGACATTTTAGAGGAATAGTTTATTTGAGACTTTGGAATTGGTGATGCCAAGTTAAAAAAATAAAAATTAAAGGAACACTATAATGTCAGGAAGACAAACCTGTATTCCTGACACCATATTTGTAAATACAGTTTAGGTGCCTTGCCCTCCTCTGCTTTCCTTAAAAAAGGTGGTTTTACTAACATTGCTTCCAGCCCTGCCCCAACCTCTTTACGGCTTGCCCTGCCCTGCCTCAAAATTGATGATCTCAGCCAATCCAATACTTTCCCATAGCAAAGCATTAGGATGCTATTGTGCAAGTGTGGCAGACCGCTGTACTGAGCTAATCAGCATCTCCTCATAGAGCTGCAAAAAGGTCAGTGTTTACATTAAAAGTCTGCAGGGACATATTATAGACGCCAGAACAATTACATTAGGCTGTAGTTGCTCTGGTGACTACAGTGTCCCTTTAACTTTTTTTTTTTTTCCTCCTTCCATTAGTCCAAACTTCCATGTGCAACTATGTGGATCGAGCGATGTGGGTTGTCTTAGTATCCAGTGCTGTTAAAGTTACCATGTAATACAACCCCTCTACGCTATAGTGGCCCAATATGAGTGTAAATGGGTCTTTGTGTATGTACCTGACTTCTCTATATGCCGAGGATCTCTATGCTGATGGATCTGTATCTTCATGCCGTGACCCATAACTGTTCTGGTACCATCGTCAAGTTATTGGGATGGGATTTTTGTTTCCTGACTAGTTTGCCATTGTTGAGCGAGAATGTGCTAGTCTTCAGTATGTTTTATCTGATTAAACACAGGGACGTATTAGCCACGAGGCAAACAAGGCATTAGCCTTGGGCGCCATTTTCCAGGGGGTGACAAAAAAAGCCTCCACCAAATGCCCAGGGCAAATGTCTTGTTAGCCTCGCGGCTAACTAAAAATCCGGTTGGGCGGGCGGCGCTGGCGAGGGAGCACTTTCCCCTGAGCTCTCTGCTCAGCTCCCTCGCACGCCGCAGAGTGATGCCGGGAGCCGGAATATGACGTAATATTCTGGTTCCTGGCATCACTCTGCGGCGCGCGAGGGAGCTGAGCAGAGAGCTCACTAATCAGTGCTCCCTCGCCAGCGCCGCCCGCCCAGCAGCCACTGGACCCCAGGATAAGGGAGAACCCCCCCCCCCCCAGCATTCCGAAAAGTAAGGAGGCTGGGGGGGGGTTTGAATTAAAAAAAAGTGAGTGTGTGTCTGTTAGTGAGTATGTGTGTCTATTAGTGAGTGTGTGTGTGTATGTCAGGGAGTGTGTTACTATGTGTTTGTCTGTTAGTGAGTGTTGTGGCAAACCTAGCCACTTGGGACTGCCTAAGATAGAATGGTTGTGCCTATTTTCTGTTGTGTACTGCGCGCCGGTATAGTGTGGCGTCTCCGGCTATGTTTAATTTATGCTGTACTGTGTATATCTGTTCGAATCCTCCCCATTCGTTAGCATTGCTATTAAAACTGACTAAGTTGTATATTTTGAAGTAGAAAGGTAACGGTTTATGTCCTCGTGGTTTTCATTACTGTATGTTACAGCAGGGGCTGATGGGAGGAGGACCTGGAAACGGTAGTCTCCCTCCAGTCCCCTCAACCAAAACCCCTGCTGCCCATCTTTGGAATCCCCTGTTAAGTGACCTGCTATAAATATCAGGTTTTTTTTTAATAAAGTGACAGTTGAGTGACCTGCTTTAAATATCAGTCTTTTTGAATAAAGTGTCAGTTGACTCTCAGACTGTGTTTTGTCTGGTTCTTGGGAGGATTTGGGAATATTGCCTGCTTCCAGCTTTGTACTTGGATTATTGTGTTCTACCAGCGGAGATCCTGGGATTATAATATTGCAGCTCTGCAACAAGTGTGTATGTCTGTTAGCTAGTGTATACGTGTCTGTGTATTTAGAAGGCGGGAAGGTTGGGGTGGCGCGGCACGGGGGGGGGGGGAGGCGCCTCAGTTTTGTCATGCCTAGGGCAGCACAAAACCAGGATACATCACTGAATAAACCATTTCTGTTTACGCCTAATCAAAGCCACTATTGTTTAGCTCAGGGGTAGTCAACCTTTTTATACCTACCGTCCACGAATGCATCTTCTTCATGGAAAAATTTCTTTACCACCCACCGGTTTTACAAATATTTTAGCGCAAGTGCTGAATATTTTTTAGAAAGGAGGGTGTTTAAAACATTATTTATCTTTTTTTTCTACTTTATGCAGGTTTATAATGCTTTTAACTTTTGATATTGGATATTTTTTTGATATCTGGTTCAATTTTCATAAGGAACAAACGAAGGTCCCCTCTTTCGGTGATATTCAGAAGGTTTCTCTGTTTGCTCATAATATGATTTCTCATCCGTGCATCAGCTCCCCTCCTCTACCAATCCTCCCCCCCCCCCATTTTGTTTCTCCTTTTCCCCATTTTTTTTCTTCCTTTTTTTCCCCTGTAACGGACAGTTTCACTTACAAGAGGATAAAACCCAGTTTAGGCGATAATCCCCTTTCCAGATGCACAGGCAGCTACTGCAAACACCATTCTCCCGACTGGAACCACACGAACACTGGAACAGCTGAACAAGAAAAGCAGACATCGGCTTACACTCTTGGCAGTCAGCATACAATCCCATTCCCCCAAAGACCGAGACGACACATCGCTTTGAGGGTTAAGCAAGAACTCTAGACTGGGACACCCAGTCTGGCTTTTATTTCCAACTCACACATACAGGCCACACCCAGGGGGAGGCATAAAAGAACCAATGACATAGATGTTACCTCCCACACATCCCCTCCCCTTAGTGTGACACATAATCCCATTATGCATACAGAGTAAAATATACTTTTACACAACTTTCATAACTTTAAAACCATACATCACATTCACATAAAAATACACATCCACAATCAATCCATTCAGGGGAACAACATATTAAAAAATGGCATGAATCCGACCAGGGGTTTAAAAGTTACTAAAAGTATCTTTTGGGCCCTGGCTTGCAGCATGGCACAATCTGGCTCAAACAGAAGTAAAACATCCCCCACAATGCATCCCGGCTTCCTCCCTTCTGCCCTGGAGATAATTGGAGAAGTAATCCAATTATCTAGGACTAGAGTCAGACTCCATTAACCACATGGTTGCAAAAAGACAGTAAAAGACATAAAATTACATACTGATACATTTAACACATAAAACACACATTTCTACATATCCCCAGTTTAACTGAACACATAAATACCTACATAATATTTAAGACAGTATTACTGTGATATGTTACAAAGTCTTAAAGGGACATTAGTCCCAAAAGTCCCAATATGTCCATCGCTGATTTTAAAGGGCCAGTAGCAGCAATATAAATTATTACATGCCCAATTATAGTTTTGAAAGTGCAATATGTCCAGGGGCCATAGTCAGCGGGCAGGAGGCTAGCAACCAGGCCTCTCCAGTTCACAGTGGCGAAGCTGGTTTCGCCACATCCCCCCTTTTCCTTTATTATTTTCTTTTACCTTCCTTATAGCAATGCCCATCAGGAATATCTTTTTATTTTCCTTTTTTCTCCTATTCTACAAGTACTCTGCTCCTTTTTTCTCCTATTCTACAAGTACTCTGTTCCTTCTTTCTCCTTTTTTACAAGTACTCTGCTCCTTTTTTCTCCTATTCTACAAGTACACTGCTCCTTCTTTCTCCTATTATTCAAATACTCTGCTCCTGCTTTCTCCTATTTTACAAGTACTCCGCTCCCTGCTATCGTGTATCCCCCTACTCCAACTCCTCCCCTTCTTCTACCCACGTGTTACACTCGTTCGCGAGTGCGCACTCTCTTATGCACGCCCACACTTCCTGCTAACCACTGAGTGCGCGAGAGATGAATAGAATGTTCATCTCTCTGGATGGAAGGAGGATTCTGCTTGTGCCTAGAACCCACTACCGCCCACCTGAAATCCTGAAACGCGCACTAGTGGGCGGTAGGGACTAGGTTGACGACCCCTGGTCTAGCTGGATGGAGACACTTAGAACACCACACACATACTGTATATGTGATGATGCGGTTTTTGTGTGTGTTTTCATTTGTTATTACTGGGAAATGGTACTGTTTACATTTTGACATCCCCACATTCTTGGTGGCTGTCAGAGTCACTAGGGCAGGCTTCCCCAAACTCCGGCCCTCCAGATGTTGCTGAACTACAACTCCTATAATTCTATGAATGAAATAGATAGACTGAGAATCATGGGAGTTGTAGTTCAGCAACATCTGGAGGGCCGGAGTTTGGGGAAGCCTGCTCTAGGGGCTTCCAACACCGATTCAATAATTGAAACTATTTTACGTCTGGCATCTGTTCACAGTTCAGGTAAAAGCTTGCATAGCCAGAAGTGTCTGGTAACATCCATTCCTGTTTCACGCTGATGAGAAGATAGTAAAAAAGCCAAAATGAAGCTGTTCTTGTGATAATAAAAAGCCCCTTTAAAATAATAATTTGGATGGGATAGGAATCTGCTACCCAGAATCTTGCTTTATAAAGGATTGCAACCTACCACACTATTTATTTCAATATCTATTGTACTGGGGAAGTTAAGTTAAACAAAAAGATACATCCAACACTTTATACAAATAAATAATGTGATGTAAAAACACTTATCTTAATAGATAGTGGTAGCCTTCTCCAGGAATATCCCAGACTATATTCCTTTCTATATGGTACAAAAAGCAGCAAGTATTTTGGAGAGTGTGGCGGTAGATCTACAAATGAGATTAGGGAAATACAAAAGGAACATATATAGTGTAACACTGTTTTGTAAAAAGTAAATTGCGACCTGCTGCAAACGAGATGCATAGCTGGACACCAGTTTCTGGTAGCAATCCTGGGAAATCTTAGCCTCCAGTTAGAGGGGGCGGGGCCTGACCGCCATGCAGACAAGTCGCTCCTGCAAAGGGAAAGCAAACAAGTTGACAAAAACGACTTCTCACCCGAGAAACCGGGCTCCGATCCGACTAGAATCACTCTGCAATCCTGAGACACACCCTGTGAGACGTCCCGCTACTCGACAGGTGGTCAGAACCCGAAGCTTCCCTTTGGACCTGCATGCGGGCACAGCGGAGGAGATACGGCCGGTCTCCCTGCAGCCAGCAGCGCGGCATATGGGAGGTGGAAGGGGCTCCGGTACCCCCCCCCCCCTTTTGCCAGTGAGGGATATCACGGCAACCGCACACAGGCTAAAGCTTCCCACTAAAAGGGTATTTAACACCCCACAAGCAACCTGAACTCCGAGGCCTACCTGGGTGCACCACTCAAAATGGCGGACGCCATGAATGCCTTCCCACGGGACCCGCTGGACATCGGCGGGGGCCATCCCAATCCCCGCGTGAAAAGCAGATTGCGGCAGCAGACGACACGCTTACCGGCGTCCCCACCCGCGGGGAAACCGCGACACCAAGGCCCGGCCAAGATGGCGGCTCAACAGCAACCCGAATCAAAAGCAGCACACACCAGGCCAAGGGCAGGGTCCCTGGACACTTTTGATCAGCTCTGTGAGAGCTTCTGGACACTACTCTGTCAACAGGGGCTAACCCACGACCAAGCAGTGAGAACGGTGGCCCCCTGGATCCACCCCACAACCCGGCGCCGCCACTATAGGCCCCTGCCACGAGCCCACAAAGCCGCCACCCGGCAGGGCGAACGGCGGCAACCAAGCACCCACTCCCACGTCTTTGCGAATGGGAATACCGGGCAGCCACAAAGCCCCAGCAAGGCACCAGAACACAGCATCGCCGGCCAGCAAGCCAACACTCTGCAATCCAAGGCTCGAGTCCTACCAAGCCACGGCGCAGCAAACTACCAGGAGAACCCACGCCGGAGAGGGGCCCATAACCTTGCCAAACACAGAGACTGTCCATCTCAAGTGGCCCGTGTGTGGGGTCGGCTGATCGAGGACAGGTGCTGGTACCACCGAAAGGGGCAAGGAGGACATTCCTGTTCAAAGATGGGACTCAAACTGTTAAATTTCATTTTCTTTTCTTTTTTATTCGCACTAACACCCTATACCCTGCAACCGACAGCCTGAGGCCTCCCCCTGCACACCACACGACAGCCGACATTGGCAAAGGGCCTACCGCTTTACCACTCACTGACACAGACATACCCTTTAACCACCAGCGGAAGGTGGAAGTGTATACCCTTAGCAACCACACGGCACCATGTTGGTTTAGCCTGAGCTCAACCACTACTGCATGTAAGCCTAGCGGAGCTATTGTCATACAATTTGTTGAACTTTCCCAGCTCAGATGTGTATTTTATTGATGTGTAGTGATTCCTAGTGCATCAACTGAAATACCCTGCATACATAGGGGGAGAATTGCCCAGATTGTATTGGTGAAGGGCGAAGGGGCCTGCTACTGCCTAGCCTGCACACACAGATGTACGCTGTCACAGCACACTGCCCTCCTGGCAGGTATACAGTAAGACAGAACATTCAACGTGTTGTCCCATAAGGAGAACGCACCCTATCAAAGTCATAGCGCAACACCACCTGACGCCATCACCTAGTCTGAATTAAACCACCACTACACGTTTAAGGCTATTTACACTTGTTTAATCGAAAGTACCTTCCTGTCCGTCCCCACCATACCAAGGCTCGGGGGGTGCACACGCATCACACATAGCAAGGCAGACATTGACATGCGATTACCGCCCACCATAGCATAACTTACACCCATACCTGTTGTGTTTCAAGCGATCTTCTACCTGTTCAACTCTATACAAGTTTCCTCATGAGTAAAATTTTTAACGAAGTATATTAGATTGTATGCATATACAGCCTAGCATGTCACTAGTGTATATCTACCAGACTCGCAACTATTTGCATCTCTAGTTGAAAATGTTTAACTTGCATCTCTATACCCTATATGCCGATTTCGCATGATTCAAGCTTGTACCTAAATCAGAATGTATGTTTAGTCCGGATCCAAGCTAGTTTCAACTCATCTACTATTGCCATGTAAACCAGTATATACACCTCCCCAATGGGGAGGTGTATATACTGGTATATGTTTCTTTTTGTATTCTGTAAATCTGGTGCATTGGGGAAGCACTAGGGTACCGGTTACACCATTCATTGTATATTTTCACTATATACAGAACTGTCAAAATTTCAGTGAAGCGCCTACGCACTATCTTCTGTTTGTTATTGCCATGTAAACGTTTAACTAATAATTTGCTAGATAACACAAACTACCGTGGCAACCCTAACCTGCTAAAACTACTACTACTAACGAGAATCCTTAAATACAAAAATGTGCCTGTTTTCACGTGTACCTCTATGTTCCTATGGCATTACGTTGGAGGAATGCCTTTGGGGTACCTCTCAACTGCTTGTTATTAACTCACGCACTACAAAAATAAAGAATAAAAAAAAAGTAAATTGCGCAGACACAAATTGCACTCACAAGATGTTGTCGAATAAATCGCAGAAGGGTACCCCCACGATGGTTTTTTAGGGCTAATCCAGGACGCCTTTTCCTGTAGCAATTATGCTGCGAATATGGAGAGCCGGACTCAGGATTCAGGTGAAATTATTATTATTCAACAACATCTTGTGAGTGCAATTTGTGTCTGCGCAAATGGATATTTATCGTCTGGCCCGATAAATGACAAGTGAACTGAAATTTGCTTCCCAAACCAGAGGCTAAGAATTACTTCTCGAGTGCTTGCCTTGCAGTTTTGTTAAAGTTATACTGGAGTTGATCATGTTTGATTATAGGGTTCCTTTAGCTGTGTTGCTCTTACGTGTCAGGATAACCTTCACTAGCAACCAACCACTTAGCTGTTTTAGACCATGAACAAATATGGTTGTATTCATTAGAATTACTAAACAAATATAGTTGGCTGAGATTTTTTTTTAAGATTAATAGATTCTTGTGACTATAAATATTCTTTTGGTTTTTGTGCAGAGGCGTATCTATTGGGTTGTAGTACATCCAAGTGGGTACTAATTATGGTTGGCAAGACAACCACTTATGTGGAATAAAAGTAAATCCGAGCAGCTATGTAACATCGTGTCTACACGCTTTTTGAGGTTTCTCTGGCTGCAGGCACATTATAGGTTTTCACAAAAGCATGCAGAGAAGTACAAAAACGAGACATCTTCCACTCTTTTGATGCATTTGGTCCTCTGACTGTTTGTGCCTGTTTCTATATGGCCGAAGACAAAACAGTCTGACGGTAATAACAATTTCAACGTCAAAGATGACGTCTGCTGATTATGCATCAGTTACCGTTCTATCTAGAAGCTTTAATGATGTGTAAGTGGCGTCGGACAGCCGCCCACGTCTAAAGACAGCATCTCAGAGTTTCTTATAGTTATGTTATTGATTGCAAGTCTCTTTTGTCGACTTGGATAAAATATGTAAATACGTGCTTCAGCAGTAATATAATCTTTTTACCAACAGCTCAGTTTGTAAGTATTTCTACTAATGCACTTACTTTAACCAAAATAATATCAATGCCAGTGTTATTTTCTTTTTGTGATATATACCGTATTTACTTAACCATGTACAATTGGAGACTGTTAATGCAAAGGGAATTCACATAACACCTCCGCCTCCTCTATGTTTAAATGGTGCTTTGGTTTGTACCAGTGTAGCTTCTTGTTTTAGAAAAGTGTTCTTGTTGTGTTTTTAATGTTTTTTTATTTGTTTATGCTGCTTTGAGGTCACTTGCCCATTACTCCTTAGCGACTGTTTACAAATCTTTATAATAAGTTTAGGAATGCAGAAAAACACTTTAAGCAATAACTTCTGAATCCATTTTGGTATTAATTCCTGCCTCTCCTCCTCTCATGTTCAGTCACTTAGCATTCATCTTGACGCTTTTCCCCTCCCCCCTGCATTCGCCCCTCTGTGCAGCCAGGTATCCCTCATTCGCCCACCTGTGCAGCTTTTTACCCCTCATTCGCCAACCTGTGCAGCCGGTTACCCCTCATTCGCCCTGCCCTGGGTGAACCTATGCAGCCGGTTATCCCTCCGTATTCTCAAATTAAATCTTAATGGAAACACGGGTCAAAGCTTGTAACTATAGCTGAGGTGGAGAATTTTTAGAAATCCCCCTTTTCTGCCTCCCCCCCCCCCCCCCATTGTATTTAATTTACAAAAAATATCTGAATTTAATGAATAACCATGTCAATGTCCTGGGCTCCAGCCAGGAACCCCAAACTGAACTTTATTTGTGTCAGGACAAGTACATTGGGCGAGCTTTAGTCCTTTGGAGAATATATTTGGCTTCCTCCTGGTCTTTCAGAACTAAATTGATGCAGATGTAAGTTCTTCTCCTGTCAATGCTATTTCTTTATTTTAAATGAATTATTCACAGTACTCGCAAAGTATATTGAAATAAAGTTTATGCACCTCGTTGACAGATTAGATTCTTACAAATCAAGGGTCCCTTTTGAACAGTTAAAAGGATGTAACATCTTATTTCTGAAAGTCAATACAATAGGATGTTCCAAGGAATTGCAACCATTATTAGAAATTATTATGATACTGTTTTTTATCACTCTAACTTGTTTTTTCCTGTGCCATAATCTACATTTGGAATTCAACAGTGTCAACCACAGTATCATTCTTTAGAACCTGCGATGTTTACTTTGCAGGGTTAAATCCTCTTAAAGTGCCTGTCTTCTTGACAGACACTTAAGGTTTTTGTAGTCCTCCCTCTTTCAGTAAAACTCAGATTAGGAATAAAATGCTGCTGGTAACCACATTTGATTGGAGGAGTGCAGCATTTTGCTGCATATGTGGAAATCGCCTTTTCAACTGGATGGCTGCTCACTTCCTTAAACTCAGCCTGTCCAAAACTGAATTTCTGGTCTTTCCTCCCTCAAGTGTTACTACTCCCGTGTCTGTCTCCCTCCAAGTCAGCGGCGCTACCGTCACCTCTACCTCGCAGGCTCGCTGCATGGGTGTTCTTTTTGACTCCAACCTCTCCTTCACCCCTTGTCCAATCAATCGCCAAATCCTGTCGCTTCCTTTCTCAAAAACATAGCGCACATCCGCCCCTATTTAACACCAGATGTGGCTAAGGTGCTGGTCCATTCTGCTGTTCTGTCTTGCCTTGACTACTGCAATCCCCTTCTCAGTGGTCTTACGTGTTCCCAGATTGTACCGCTGCAATCTATAAGGAATGTGGTGGCGAGGCTCATTTTCCTGTCTGCTTGCACCTCCCACGCCTCCCCGCTCTGTCAGTCCCTGCATTGACTTCCAGTTAGATATAGGGCTCAATTTAAAATTCTGGTGCTTGCTTACAAGTCCCTACGTAATGCTGCTCCAACCTACCTATCCTCCCTAATACACAAGTTTGTATCGTCGAGGCCCCTACGCTCTGCCAAAGACCTACGTATATCCTCTGTCCATACTCCCACCTCTAATGCTCGCCTCCAAGATTTCTCCAGGGCTGCACCTTTTCTGTGGAACTCCCTTACCTTCTCCGTAAGAATTTCACCCAGTCTCCACTCATTCAAAAAAATCAATGAAAACTCACTTCTTCAAGAAAACATATCAATTAAACTGTTAGCAGGTTTTTAACCCCCCCCCCCCCGACTCCTCTCCTGCCACTGTCAAAATTACCGATTAAGCCCTCAGTGAATACTTTTCTAACAACCTACATCGTACCCCTACTTTTACCCTTTGTGTCACTATACCCCACTCCCTCTAGAATGTAAGCTCATTTAGCAGGGCTCCTTACCTCTCTGTTCCTGTATGTCCAGTTGTATGGTTATAATTACATGTCTGTTAGTCCACCCATTGTACAGCGCTATGGAATATGATGGCGGTATATAAATAATATGTGCTCTCCAACTCAAGACTTCTCTCTGATTAGCATTGTATTGGATGACGTTGAGGGTGACGTTGCCATGTTTGCTGACATCACCAAGTGCAGAACTGGAGGCTGCAGCATAAACATTGGAAAGTAATATTTATTAACTTTTTCTTTTTTTCAAATCAGCAAAGGTTATTGACAGAAGGGAATCTATAGTCGTCAACTATTGTTTTTTTCTGAACTATAGGTTCCCTTAAAGGGACACTATAGTCACCAGAACAACTTATTGAATTTGTTCTGGTGAGTAGAATCGTTACCTTCAGGCCTTTTGCTGTAAACACTGTCTTTTCAGAGAAAATGCAGTGTTTACATTCCATCCTAGTGATAACGTCACTGGACACTCCTCAGATAGCTGTTAGAGATCCTTTCTGGGTCATGGCTGCCTAAAATGCATCCAAACATTCAGTGTCTCCTCCCTCTGCATACAGATACTGAACTTTCCTCATAGAGATTCATTGATTCAATTCATCTCTATGAGGAGATGCTGATTGGCCAGGGCTGTGTTTGAATCGTGCTGGCTCTGTCCCTGATCTGCCTCTTTGTCAGTCTCAGCCAATCCTATGGGGAAGCACTGTGATTGGATCAGGCTACCACTTCTGATGATGTCAGCAGACTGCTTTTTGAGGCAAACAGCATGCAGATCTACAGCTTCTTGCTTGAATACAGTTAGATGTTGCTATGTTTATGGAGGCGTGAGGAGCCCAGAGGGGCTAGATGGTGGTTTTAACACTGCAAGGTCAGGAATACATGTTTGTGTTCCTGACCCTATAGTGATCCTTTAGCCTTAGTGTTCAATTTCCTTAGATTTCTACTACGGCAATTGGGTGCATCGTAGCGCTCTACCTATACAATACTTTGTAAATTAATCTGTGACTCATGATACTGTTATGCTAACCATTAGCACTTTATACTATACCTTTGCTTATTTAAGGGTTGTGTTTTATTTATTTTTGCACTTTTTTACTGTCTTTTTATTCTGTTGATTATCCTCATCTGTGCTCCAGATGTGTCTCTATCTCTGTACTGTATGAGATTGGGCAGCTCATCTCATGTCCACATGACTTCCTTTGGTTTTTACTTTTTATACACTTGGAACATTTTTTTACAGTTTGTAGTCATGCAATCTGCATACCTAGGGACTTTGTAAATGGTCTGGAACACAAAAAGGCTTATATATTTCAATCATTTGATAGCCCATCACCAGGATTACATGTTGTTGACTTGCTAGGAATAATAATGAGTATTTTTGAAACCCTAAAACAATAGGATTTTAAGGTCATTAAGTTAATTGTGATAATATAGGCATCAAAACCACTTTAGCTTAGTGAAGTAGTTTGAGAGTATAGATCATGTAGTCTCTCACTGTAAATTCTCTGCCATTTAGGAATGAAAGGGACACTCTGGATACCAATACAACTTTAATGCATTTAATCCGCTTTGGCCTCACTAATATGCAATATTGTTTGCATATTAAAATTTAGAAGAAGTACTTGGTTTCTTGCACATACAGTTACATCCGCTCCGATAGAAGATAAGTGTAATTGGAGGAGGGTGTAGCGCTTTTGATTTATACTCGGGTATAGATATGCTCTTAGAAGTTGGTGAATATGTAAAAAAAAAAAAAAAAAAAAAAAAAATATATATATATATATATATATATATATATATAAATATATATAAAAATCTATATTTCAAATACAGTGTAGTATATCCAGTACAAGTGAGTAAAAAAAAAAAATAAGAGATGCACTTACAGAGTGTAAAGCTTAAGGTAGCCCTAGTTTGATGTGCATGGGCATTATGATCCCCGCCTGAGGATATCGGTTTTCTTCTTTTAGTAAAGTGCCAAGTAAAGCAGCCAGAGGTGATATACACTCCACTCAACGGTCTTGTGTATTATGTAGATTAATACAGAAATAAAATATAGTCTGTTCACTGTTGATAATATGCGATAATAAGAGACTTGAAGAAGTACTCGTTGCTGAGGAGCAAAATTAGGTTTTGCTCAGTCCACAGGGCTCAGGTGGTATGTTTCCCATTAAAAGAGAGTGTCCAGGCTCCAAAGAAAAGATCCGGGTAAGTCCAAGGATATGTTACAAATAACTACTTTATCTAACAGACTTTTATATAACAATAAATAAAATAGTAAAAACAGTAACGCGTTTCACTTTCAAGGAGGCTTTTTCAAAATGTTCTCTTCGGGTTCCATGAAGATTGTTTGTTTATTTCAGTTTATGTAATTTTTTTCCTTTTGTCTGTAGATAACTTCCAGATAAGAAAACGTTTCACTTTGTAATCCCTGCCTTAAACTGAATTTGAATATTTTAATCATTTAGTACAATCTATCCTTCATCAACTTTACAAATTGTTTTCTTGATTCAGAACCAGAACAGTATTGTTAAACTTAATTCCCCTTTACATGGTCGGAAGCACACCATGCCAATGTTAAGCACAGGAAAGGAGTTGCCATTATATCAGCACTATCGCAAGGGCTTGACTTTATCCTGTGATTTTCTTTCAGGAACTTATTACCTTTTTTTTTTAATATATATATATAAACTGAAGTGTGAAAAATAATTGCAATATCAGTACAATTCTACATGTAAATTTGCCTAATGTTCTTGCTTTAGTGGAATTTGCAATAAATGATGTATTTTTTACAATAGAAGCAGGTGTTCTGCGTTGTTTATAGAGTGGATCTGGAGGGGGAAAAACTCAGCACTTTACAATGCATACATTGCAGTTTTTATGCCATTACATATTACTAGCAAGTTTAGCAAACTGACGGTTACAGGCTAATCAAAGCTCATAAAACGATACCCTTATTGCAATACTGAAGTCTTTTTTGTTTTGGGAATGCTGTTTGTATCACTTATTTACATAATGCTGAGAACTCAGCCAGACCACCAGTAGCAGACACAGGACCTAGGTGGTGAGCTCACTAAACGCAGATATTAGTGTGTGTATGTATATATATATATATATATATATATATATATATATATAATAAATATAAAAAGACATTAGAAGGAACACTCAAAGCACAATACACACTTCAGCTTGCTGTAACCATTTGCTAAAGTTATGTTTTTTTTTAAATTGGGATCTGCTGGGTGTTGCTCCCAACATCAATGAGAGGCTGAAGTTTTCCACTCTAATGATGAGGGGCTTAGATCATTAGCTGAGAGTGATCAGGCGAGGGGGAGGGCAAGGCACTCCTGGCTGAATAATCGCTACAGCGTGTTGTAGTGGTTGTGGTGCTTGGGATGTTACTAAGTGACCAACACTGCAGTCTTCATGACAAATTAAGAGTTACAAATGACTCTATAAAGTGTCATAGTAAGAGGTCAGGTTCTTAGGTGAGAGAATTGGTGAGGTGAGGGGAATCAGAGAGCATGTCAGGGGTTTACTGAATGTTGGTTTAGTAAAAAATAAACCAGAGAGATCTCTAAGGCATAGTATCTATTGGCTGTAAAACTCCTTGTGAACCACAGAATGAGCTGGGGGATTTAAATTGTCAAACTATCTGAAAATTACTTAGCAGGTAAACAAGACAAACAAAAGAAAATAAAGAAACAACATTTAGTACTGGTGATGCACCAAATGCCCCTCTGGGTAGTTTCAACCCGGGCCAAAGAGCTGGCTTTCAGGAATGCTTCCCCATGGTGTGCTGATGCCGTTTGTAACTCAATACGCCATTTTCAGACACTCAACTCTGATACATTTCAGCTTAATAGCAATATGCAGCAGGAGCTGAGGTGACATGTGCCTGGTTTGATTGTTGGCTAGCTATGACGTTTTAACTGCATATTTAATGCATCTACCACTGAAATCAATGCTAGCCACTTTCACATGTACACTGCACCCATCGTCACTCTGCTTAAATAAATGGAAGCCAAGTGAGAATATAATGTACATGCTTAGTGAGATTTTACTGGGATGAACACTTAGCTTGTGATGTAACGTATGTACGGTTTTATCACTTTTGCCTCTCTGACAACATGAAAGCTATGCTGGAGATGCAGGGGGTGGAGGTAAAGATGGTAGGAAAAACAAACAAGCTTTTTTCCTGCTTTTAAAGATTTTCCTGCATTCCAAACAATCTTGAAATACTTTATTACCAGAATATCTACATATTTGCTCGCTAATAAATTACCGTTCCTGTAAATGACCCTTTAACGCATTCCAGGCTCATCTATTTCAGGACATTACACACACTGTGCATTCAGGTCAATAGCATGTGGAGGTGATTAAATCAATAATAAAAAAAAGTATTTTACAAATGCTGACAATATCCTACATAGGAACTTGAATATACGTTTAACTTTAGGTATTACTTTTCCTTCACTATTAAACTACTTGTTTCAAAATGCAGCTTTTACAATTTACAATTGGTAATGTATTTGCACAATTGCAGTATGACTACATGTTTTGTTTCATTCATTTCATTTTATAAATGTTTACACATTTTATTTCTTTTTAGGGTTTATGTGCAAGTTGTGGCAGACAAGAATGTGATTAAGAACCCCTGTCAAATCACTGTGATTCCAGATAGCAAAAGGTTTGTTTTCTGTTTTCTTTGTATTGTCATTTTACACTTTCTCTATACATTATATATAATTGTAAGATTGCTTGTGCAGTGCCCCATGACTGTTTGTTCCTGTATGTCACACTTGACATTTTCTAAAAAAAAAAAAACGTATAATTGTAAGACATAATGCAGTGCTGCAGACATATGTTTGCACTTTTCATAACTTTTGGTAGAGATGATTATATATAGGTGATATAATATTACCTTTCAGTTTGGAATGCCACCTGGGAAAAAGATGGCTGCCTTTATAGTCCATAACTTTAGCATTTAAGAAACACATCTAGTTTGAGAGTACACCAGCAAGTGAAAAACGGATTACATGTAGAGATAAAGCGGCCGACACAAAAGAATTTACAGGGTGTAACAGTACTCCTGCCTGGAATAAGACTTTGACAAATGCACCTAAATCTCTTTAGTTATATTATGAAAGAGAATTTAAAGAACAACTACAGTCACCCAGACCACTTCACCCCAGTCTGGCGCTAGTTTATGCTGGCTGACTCAAAGAACAAATGATCAAATTTATTTAATGTCCATAGACATTTAAATTGTTGGGCTATAGGGGAAAGTAATGCTGTTTTAATTCGACATGATTTTATATCTTAACTATCTTTTTGCCTGTATTCTGAATTATATAAACAACATTTCTGGCCATGATCTTAAATATATCAGCAAGATAATATGTTTTTATTTAAAGTCTGTTATTTAGTGAAGTCTGAAATATTTTGACATGCTCTTTAGAAATCATCTCTTCCAGTTTAAGGGTATTTTAAAGTACCTATACAAAGTTATACAAATAAGTGATTTTGCAACCAAAAGACATAAAACACATACTACTGGACTACTGGTGACTGTCCACACAACACTGTGAAGTGCCGCAAACTTCCTAATGTAGTTTTTTTTTTAGATCAAGGGTGTATTTGCATTGCCTTACCTTAATGAGTTAAACCATTATTCAACAGTTTTAACATTGAAATTGAGTCCTCTGTGCCTGTCAGCCTCATGGTGGCCACCTCTCATCTTCATGTTCATCTGTTTGGGCAGTGGTGAGGGACATCTCCCTCAAAACAACTCCATTAAGATAACATTGTTTTCACTGAGGAAAGTCCATTTAAGGATTTTAAATGATCTATCAAACTTTATACCAGCAACTAATAAGGGCATCAGCTATTTGTCTAAGCAATTATTTAGTTGAGTGCACTGCAAAACTATATTTAGCAAAAATACTGCAACTATAAGCATACCTCATATCTCTCCGATATAATAGGGTTTTACTTCCCCTTTAACCATACAAATAATTGTATGGAATGCTTCTGCTGTGTAAATACTTTCTCTTAAAGAGCCTGAGGTGTGATTGTGTTCATGTATGGTTAGCAGTATTGCCGAAAATCATATACAGTCTCTTTCACAAAACTGTGATTCTGGCTGTCAACAGGATTGTGGGAGCCATGATATGGTAACCATCTGCCAATCACCAGTTCCACTTCTCTTTCTCATTTTATTGAATGAGCCTCTGGACACAGGTTTGTGAGATATGCTCAGACCATATAGATATATTATTTATGGAAAATACATTTTGCGGTTAATTGAAATTAAACAGGACAGGACACTGTAGCCACCAGAACAACTACAGCTTATTGTATTTGTTCTGGTGAGTATAATCATTCCTTTTAGGCTTGTTGCCGTAAACACTGTGTTTTCTGAGAAAATGCATTGTTTACATTACAATCCTTAGATGGCTACTATAGGTGCTTTCTGGGGTAGTTCTGCACACTGTGCAGTACTGCCATTCAGTGTCCCCACAATCTGCATGGATACACTGAAGGTTTCTCATAGAGATGCTGAGGATCTGCTGATTGGCCATGACTGTGTTTGACTTGTGCTGGCTTTGCCACTGATCTGACTCTGCCACTGATCTCCTTGACAACCTTAGCCAATCCAATGTTTTCCTGTGGGAAAGCATTGTGATTGGCTGAAGGAATCACTTCTGGTAATGTCAGCCAAGCAGGCTGATCAGGGGCAGAGCCAGCAGCAGCAGACTGGAATAAAAGTAAGATTTTGCTATATTTACAGGGGGCTACATGGTGGTTTTAACAGTATAGGGTCAGGAATAACTGTTTGTGTTCCTGACCCTATAGTGTTCCTTTTATTTGCTTGCCCTGAAGCACGATAATAAAATGACAGCACAGAGAAGAGCGTAATCTAGGAAAGTCTTTATACATATCCCCTGGGAGCCAGCATATAAGCAGTGGTCTTTGTAAACAAGGCAAATATTTTGCAAACGATGGTTCTGCATGAAACATGTTTTTTATGTAAAGTCCAAGGTAGTTACTTGCCAGGCCTAAAATTAGATGTTCGTGAAATTCTCCTCCTATATGATGGCTGCAAATGGTCAGGATAGTAGCCCTTCTCCCAAATGACTTGCACGCAATCGGACATGTGGGTGCACACAACTGGTTGTAGGATACTCTGTGGAGCCTCTTGTGGGCTCTATATTTGCAGTCTTTACCGGTGACGGCAGTCTAACACTAAAGCAGTTATGAAAAACAAAAAGGCAAATGTAATTATGTACATATTTCTCAAATTAAAGGATTCTACTTCTACCCCCATAACAACTGCAACTCATTTAAGTTATGGGGCAAAAGCGTTTTAGTGCGGTGTCAAAGTTTTCCATTGTTTTAATCACAAAGTTGGTAGCCCAGCACCCAACATCTTTGCTTCCTTTTTCATATGTGCTATTTCTCTCAATGGGTGGCAGTGATATGCCAAGACTCTGCTGACCCTCTCAGCCTATCGTACGCTTAGTGCCACTGGATGAAGAAGGTGCCACTGGAAGGTGCCCCTGAATGTAAGACAGTGCTCATACACTCCTTACCCAATAACACTTTAAAGGACCGCTATAGGCACCCAGACCACTTCAGCTTAATGAAGTGGTCTGGGTGCCAGGTCCATCTTGGGTCCTGCCTGCTGTAAACATAGCAGTTTCAGAGAAACTCTTATGTTTACATATGGGTTAATCCAGCCTCTAGTGGCTGTCTCATGACGTTAGAAGGAGGAGGAGAGTCCCCAGCGCTGAGGGAGCCCGGCGCCGGAGAAAGGTAAGGGATTAACCCCTTCCTCTCCCTTCAGCCCGGCGGGGGGGACCCAAAGACCATATAGTGCCAGGAAAACAAGTTTGTTTTCCTGGCACTATAGTGGTCCTTTAAAGAGCTCATGTTGTTTTGAAGGTGGAAGTTTTCATTTAAAGTTCATCACAGTGAAAAAAGGGTCCCTCTGGCAGGAGGGTGCCACCTAGGAACCTGATAAAAGTACAGATTTCTCTTGAAATTAACATTTTAATAAAGTAAGAAAGAGGGGGCATTGTTAATTCCTAAAGCATTTTAGTCAGCTGAAATGATTCAGGGATTGGGAGTGTTTCTTTAAAGCCAACACAGTTGGCTCATGATAAAGCTCAATACTATGGACCTTTGAAAAATCTGCAGAGACTAAACATTGGAAGAAGAGAGAGACCAAGTCCCAAAATGGGAAATGGGAAATACATGACTATTACTCAAGAGAATAATATTAAGAGCCTCAGACAAGAGATATTACAAAAATATGACTATAAGCAACTGCTAATTATATGTAAGATGTAAAACAATGCTGCAGTTAGAAAGCTTTTTTTTTTTATTTGATGTTCATTCTCACATAGTTTCTTCTGCCTGTTACATAAATACAAGTACGTTTGCCATTAAGAAAAATTAGAATTTTTATCACAAGATGTGCATAAAATTATACAATAAAAGCAGCACCTCACACTGAACTGTCATTAAAGCAATAAGTGAAAGTTACTACGGCAACTGCAGAAACCTGCATAATATGGAAGTTAGAATATAAACAAGTGAAACTGTGCATTTTGAATTCCTTTATTACAAGTAGGCCATGCCAGGTATGTACTACTCTATCTGCAAAGCAATATTGTCCATATTATGATGCATGTCTTCATTCCAGAAGACACATAGCATCTCATTGCTGGAGCTATATATTATATTATTTTACAATATCTTTTGTTGTATTTTCTATCTTTTAAATATGTGAGGCTAAGATCAAAGTAAATTCAGTCATTGCAAGTATGTATCTATCGGTGTACTTAAAATGCTGATGTCCACCAAACTTCACAAGTTTATATTGATTAGAAATGATAAACTAGGCTTTGACTGTTAAGAGAATGCTCCAAGCACCATAACCACTACAGTGCACTGTAATGGTTAAAGTGCTGGGAGCAGGAGTGCCCTGGCGCACCCCCTAATGTAAGTAGTCCTGTATTTTTAAGTTTTTACTTCTTTCTTGGGGTCTGCCTGTTGATGCTCCTTTCCATTCCGTTCTCAGAGCTGTAAGATCCTGCTATGAGCTGCTTTTACATCTCCTGAGATGAGCCCTACAGGGTCAGCTCATTGACTGATAGTGTCAGCTGATGTCTCTTGCTAATGAGTTAAGTCCTGCATCACTTCTCTAAGAGAGGGAGGGCTTATTATCCCTTAATATTCCAGCTGAAATGTCAAACTGTTTGTAAACCGTTAGACTACATACATTGCTTGGAGTGGGGAGTGAGTGGGGGAGGAGGGGTGGGCGGAGTAACCCAGGACATCATAACTACTATATAGTGTTGTAGTGTTCCTCTAAGTAGAATGGATGAGCATGTGGATTGTAGTTCACAAACATCTTCAATATCTAATGCTGGCAATACAAACTAAATAACTGTATCCAAAGCCAGGACTTTTGTGGGGAAATCAGGATGGTTGGCATTTATGCAGGTATCATAATTTGCTTTTATTCTCAAGATCTAAACTGCTTATGTCCTAGATGCACAGCTTGATACTTATCCCAACACAGAACTCTTGCCTATTTCCATTTTACATATACATTTTGTAACATATGGCTCTTAAAGCCTCAACATCCACCCTCCTCTACAAACCGTGTTAAGTGCCTTTGCTATACCACTTACATAATTGGATGGAACAGCTGTGCACAGGCACAGACCTGGTAATTCAAAGCTGTTCTACCTCCTCTTCCCTTACCCTCCAGTCTTTTTTTCTGTACTCTGATGTAGGCATCTGCACTTTTTATTTTATTTATTTTTTTATGTCTCCCCTTCCAAATATTGCATTTGTTACTTTCAGAGTTAAGCCTCCGGGTGGCATTCTGTGTGTTCCTCAATCTCAGGTTCTCTACCAGAAGCTTGGGATTCTGTGCAGTATCCTAGAACTGCACTCTTGTGGACAGAGATCAGATGTCACACCTGGAACCACTCCCCCAAATTTAGTGTTACTGCCTTCTGTGATAAAATGGTAAAAATTAAGGGAAAAAGTGGCGCTTGATAAGATAAAATTCTGGTGCTGCAAAAAAAAAAAAAAAAAAAAAGTGCAATGTCACTATTCACACTTAAAAACGTGATACAATTGAAAACAAAGTGATTTGCGCACACAGATATCTATGGTTTACCTTACACATAAATTCTTTGGTAACCAATATAGTAGAGTTTTTATCTCCCATATTAAATAGATATAAAACAAATACACAAAGTGTAATATGTATACAACATGTATGAACATGTGAAGATAATTAGCAAACTCACACTTTTTAGAGCCCATTAAAAGTTGGCTCGGGACTTGTAGCGCATTTCATATCATCAAGGAGATATTCGATGGAATTTCCAGCGATCACACTTCTCAGGAACTCTGTACTGCTGATAAACAGAGTGCCTTCAGTGCTCATATCACAACTGGGGCTACTACTGCCTTCACTTTCCACATCTTTTCTTGTTCGTCTTTCAATCCTTTGGTTTTTGTCTCTCTTCTCAGATTCCTTTTTCCTGATGTTATGGTCACAAGGTATTGCCACACCCACCACTGAAGTATTCCATTCCTCATATGCCCCCACAATGTCGGGTTGGTTGAATAGTATTTACTTGTCTGTCTGGATCAACTCTTGATGTGAGCTTCTCGTTGTTGGACATCTCTAACTGTGATGGTGAATGGCTTATTTTCTGGGAGCATGTAGTGATCTTCTTTTAGGTTTTCGTAACTGGGCCCTGGTGTTATGTAGTACTTATTTTTGTGCATACACCTTGGATGATTCGTTCGGTAAAAATAAAAAAGGCATTTAGCCTCTGTTTCTCTGATGTAGCTACTTATGTAGCCGTTTACAGAGCCTCTGATATGTGCATACCCTGGTATTTTCTCAGAAACCAAGATCAATGATTGATCTTTCCACCTATGTGAAGTTGATCCAGCCCATTAACTTCCTTACTTTATCTTGGCTTCTAGTATTGGCCTCCGTGGTGGGCAGTGTTGTTTCTCTTTCAGCCTGAATTTGTAGTCAAGCTGTTGTAGTCTTTTCTACAGATGCAGGTTGGCAACCCTTTCTAGGAATAGCTATGAGGTTTGACATTTGACTTATGTAGGATGTTTTGTGTAGTCCATCCAATTCCGTTGTGACACTAGCTTCCTATTTGGCAATCCTAAAGTGTTTTCACTATCTCTATTACTTGTTTAAAGCCTTTCGGAGCTACATTGTGCTATATCAGTTTGCCCTTTCCAAAATGGTGCCTGATAGCACGTTTTTCTTAAAATCACTGGAAAAGGGTCACACATGAATGATGCTATCGATGTCATTCGGTTCATAGTTCGAGACACGCCAAACAGTATTTAAAAGTCTTTGGGAGGCTGTTGCAGACGCTCATTTCATTATGGAGGATTCTACATTCTGTCTGCTAGTGCCTAGGTAAGATTTCCTTTTGTTGATTGGTGTTTTGCATTGAGCTGACTTTGGGAGCCTTATTTTAATATATGTATTTTGTGGGATGCGCTCCTCGTCAGATTGCCATAGGCCCAATTCTAAGACATTAAGGTGAGATGCTGCCTTTTTTTGGTGGGGACAAGAGTGCCAATTAGTCAAATGCCGTTTTCTGTATGACTCTTTAGTTTAAGCCAAGCTATCACCCAGCAGGGAAAAAAACCTTGGAGGGGAACAAAATTATGAATAGATTGCCTACAGGCAGTAAAAAGGGCTAGCATCCTTCTACTACCTGATAGTATGTAGTGGTGGCTATATCAAGCAGTTGAGGGTATTCAAGAGGCAGCTGATTTGCAACCTTTAACAAAAAGAGCTTGCAGCTCCTGTAATTGGAAGCAATCTGATTCTGAGCATGAGATGGAAGAATCAGCTGAAGGGGAGAGTAATATTTGTCTCCAGGCATTGGACAGTACAGTTGTGGATAAGCTGATAAAGCATGTCAGGGAAACTGAAAAAGTTCCGGAAGAATAACAGGAAGCATCATATGTAAGAAAGAGGAAGCCTTCCTTTCCCATCCATGTCACGATTGGTGATTTTATTAAAGCAGCATGAGGAAAGAAAAACAAAAAAATAGGATTTCATTTTAGGGGAATATCCCTAAAGTGTATCCCTTTAACAACCAAGAGAACAAAAATTGGGTAAACCTCTGACGGTGGATGCTTCCGTTAACAGAATAGCCAATAATTATTTGGCAAAGGGAGCTGTTACATCCTGCGGTGGCTCTTACTTTTGGTTTTGGATAACAATTTGAAGGGAGACAGCATTGGTGAGGTTCACAGAGAAACCTTGTTCATTGTGGAGGAATTTGAAATGGCATTTGATTTTATTTCAAAAGCTTTCTTGTATTTGGCTAGAACAGTTTTCATAGGCATGGCTTCCCGATTCTGATGAATAGTTAGATGACAAAGGAATTGTCTTCTTTTTGTGACAATATACTATATAATATTTCATATAGACTAAAAAAGGGAATTTGTGAGATTGTCCACATGGAGGTATGGTCAGTCTACTGCAAACAAAAACAATAGATACAAAGGAGCAGGTAATCACCTTTTTGAAGGTGCTCTGATCCAATCTGAGAAAGTGGGAGCAAGATTAAAATAGTTTATTATAACCACGTAAATTTGGATCCTAAGCATTATAAGAGAAGGCTACACGGCAGAATTTTCGTGAAAACCACCAAAGGAAAAAATCTTAATATCAAGAATCTTAAAAGTGAAAGCGCTTGCAATAATGGAAGGAAGTAGCTACTATTAAAAATGTTTCTTTGCTCCAAAGCCCAACAACAAATGGAGGTTAGTGTTAGACCTGGGAAAAAAAAAAAGTTTGTGAGCAAAAGAACCTTCAAAATGGAATCGATAAGTTAAGAAGAAAATACATATTCTCTGTCGGCTGAAAGTGACACCCATCTGGTTTGCATGATTTTTGAGATCTCTCTCATAAGCAATTGGTCTGATGAGGTGGTCCTTATTGTTCAGTAGTGATGGAAAATAGTCAGGAAAGGGAAGTAAATATGCTTCTATATACTACAGTTAACTGTATGTTGTAAGTATACTAAAAAAAATTCTGTTTTTTGAATCCATTATTTAAAAATTGAGTTTTATTTGTAATATCAGGTCATATAAGAAAATATGTAAAGCTTTGAAATGGAGAGAACAAAAAAAGGTAGAAACACTTCCAGTAAAGCTTTAAGTAGGCTTCCATAGAAATCCATTTTGCATGCTTATTACAGAAGCTTTTAAATAGTGCCAGGTTTAATTGTCTTCATTTTAATGGGCTAGTTCCCTTTTAAGCCTGCTTATGGAGATAATGTGCGTTTAATACAATATCCCTTTTTAAATAATCACATATGGAATGCGTGGAGATTTAACTCGCGTATTGGCTTGGATCGGTTTTCATTTCATGTTGAAGTGGTCAACCTCGCATTTACTGTGTGGAACTGGTGAGCGATGTATAAAAAGTTGGCATGTGTTTCTGAAACAGCCTGTGCCCACTGTAATGGGAATAGAGGAAAACAAGTTGGTTTAGGCAAATTGGCAAGGTGTCTTTCCCTGCTTCTTAGTCACACGGTGGAAAAAGAACATTTTCGTTTCCAGAATTTTTGAGTCCATATTGCAGTACACAAAGTACAGGCTTGCGCAGAGTGAAGGGGAAAGAGAGCTAGCCCCGAAGCATCAAAATGTTTGTCTCGTCTCCTTGAAAGTTAACGTTTTCTGGCAGCTGATAAAAAGATCTGCCACACCTCTCATGCATCTGCTGTTTCACAGTACAGGCAATTTAATAATAGATCTCATCACTTTGTCGTAGGAGGTGGTTTTATATTTTGAAGTGCTGCTGAAGGCCTAATTGAAATTTATAGAAGTCCAAGCCAGCAGGTGCTTGTTATTTAAAGCAGTAATTTCATATCACTCTGACATGTTTTTCTTGTAGGATCTGTATCTTTAACTTACTGTGTTCCTAAAGGCGGAACACTTTTAGTTTGTTGTTTGTTTTCTTTCAATTTAAAGTGTCAGTTTTTAATAAAAAAAATTGTTTACAAAATGATGAGGAAAAAAAATGTAACTGCCTGATACGAAATTTGCCTTTCAACATTATTTAGCTGTATGAGAAAAAAAATGCCAGATGGGGAGGGGCCACTGAGCATTTATACAAGTGCCTTGGTGTATGTCTGTGGTGGTACATCATAAGAGAGATGCCTTGGAATGCCTTCATTATGTACTTTTAGAGACTCAGCATGACATTGTGGATTGGCTTAGAGCAGGGGTAGGCAACCTTCGGCACTCTAAATGTTGTGGCCAGGGCGGACTGACCACTCGGCCCGAGGCAGTCAGGGGCCCGGCTGCCTGAACAGTCATACTCTCTCTGGCTGGGTAGTTCAGAGATCTCCCCAGCCAGAGAGGCACAATTTAACATGATATGTGTTCCCCCTCACCTCATTAAACCTGGCAGCAATCCAGCTCTTGCCAGATCTCCTCCATCCTCTCTGTGCGGAGCTCCGTGTGAGGGGAGGAGGCAGGGCCCAGGGCAGGGGAAGTGACATCACTTCCTGCCTCCTCCTCTCCTCTCCTCCTGCAGACTATACTGAGTGATCAGCCTGGCACAGTCAGCAGGTATGTCAATCTCCCATCTCCCCCTCCACTCATCTCAGCACCCACTTCATCTCCCATGCCCCCTCCACCCACCACAGCACCCACTTCATCTCCCATGCCCCCTCCACCTCAGCCCCCATGCCCCCTCCACCCACCTGAGTACCCACTTCATCTCCCATGCCCCCTCCACCTTAGCACCCACATCAGCACCCATCTCCCCCATAACTCACATCAGTGCCCACTTCATCTCCCATGCCCCCCTCCACCCTCCTCAGCACCCACTTCATCTCCCATGCCCCTCCACCTCAGCCCCCATGCCCCCTCCACCCACCTGAGTACCCACTTCATCTCCCATGCCCCCTCCACCTTAGCACCCACCTCAGCACCCATCTCCCCCATAACTCACATCAGTGCCCACTTCATCTCCCATGCCCCCCTCCACCCACCTCAGCACCCACTTCATCTCCCATGCCCCCTCCACCTCAGCACCCACTTCAGCCCTATGCCCTCTACAACTCAGCACTCACCTCCCTTAGCCCCACGCCCTCCTCCACACACTTCAGCACCCATCTCCTGCTTCACTCACCTCAGCCCCGATCAACCTTAGCACCCATCTCATCTCCCATGCCCCCCTCCACCTCAGCACCCATCTCCCTCCACCTTCACTCACCTATGTCCCCATCTACCCCAGCACCCACTTCATCTCCAATGCCCCCCTCCACCTCAGCCCCATGTCCCACTCCACCTCAGCACCCATCTCCCTTAGCACCCACCTGGGCCCCATGCCCACCTCAGCACCAATGCCCCATTCACCCACCTCAACCCCTATCCATCCCTACACCCATCACAGCCCTCACTGGACCCATTACAGCCCCTATACCTTCCTGCACCCAGCATACCACCTATCACTCTTCCATTCTCTACAGCCACTATCTCCCCATGCACCTACTACAGTCCCTATGCCCCCCTGCACCTACTAGAGCCCATATCCCCACACGCACACACTGCAGCTACTATCCACACACACAGCCTTAAAGGGACACTCCAGGCACCCAGACCACTTCTGCCCCTTGGAGTGGTCTGGTTGCCAACTCCCACTACCCTTAACCCTGCAAGTGTAATTATTGCAGTTTTCATAAACTGCAATATTTACCTTGAAGGGTTAAGTCCTCCTCTAGTGGCTGTCTACTAGACGGCCACTAGAGGACACTTCCGTGTTCATAGAACACGAAAAGTGTGCTATAACATCGCTGGACGTCCTCACGCTATGTGAGGACCTCCAGCATCGCTGAAATCCCCATAGGAAAGCATTATAAGCATTCAATGCTTTCCTATGGTGAGGTCTAATGCGCGTGCGCGGCACTGCCGCGCATACGCATTAGGTCTCCCCTGCCGCGATTGCTCAATAGGTCTTCGACGGGGGAGGAGCGTGGGCAGATCCTGACCCGGCGCCGATGGACATCGGAGCTGGATACAGGAAAGTCACTGAAGGGGTTTTAACCCCTTCAGCAACATGGGATGGGGGGGTGGGGGGGTGGGAGGAAGAGGGAACCTGCAGTGCCAGGAAAACGGTTTGTTTTCCTGGCACTGGAGAGTCCCTTTAATATCTATTATCCATACAAACACACACTACTGCCCTAGTAAACCCCAGACACCTACTACAGCCCCTACCATACACACTGCAACACAACCAGCTGTCTCAACTCACATACTACACTGCAAACAGACTCATTCACACACTCAAATCCACCATAAGCCTCACTATATGCACACAATCCCTCAAGCAGCATCCCCACACATGGAAAACAACATGCAGCCTCCCTATGGACCGTTATCACAAGCAGCATTCCTACTATTCCAATAGTCAGTGTCTCCTCCCTCTGAATGCAGACACTAAACTTTCCTCATAGAGATTAATTGATTCAATTAATCTCTATGAGGAGATACTGATTGACCAGGGCTGTGTTTGAATTGCTCTGCCCTTGACCTGCCTCTTTGTCAGTCTCAGCCAATCCTACCATTGCAATACTGCATACAGCCTCCTTACACAAACACTCACACACACACACACACACACACCATAATTAAAACCATCTATATAGCACAAACATATTATGCAGCGCAGTACAATAGGTAAAAGGCAAACATTTTTACACAAGACGTTGATGACCAGGAACACATCACAAGCGGCATCCCACACACTGAACCCCACAAGTCGCCTACAAACGTTTGCAGGCTACTTGTATGGACTTGTATGATTGAAAACAAATGTGGGGGATGCTGCTTGTGATGTCACCAGCAAACACAACAAACAAAAAATGCACCAGAAGGGGGCCCTTGGTCTCCTATTGCCCGAGGGCCTTGTGAGTTGTCAGTCCGCCCCTGGTTGTGGGCTACATCTCCTCTGATGCTTTGTCAGCGTTATGGCGGTAAGAGCATTATGGGAGATGTAGCCCACAAGATCTGTAGTGCCGTAGGTTGCCTACCCCTGGCTTAGAGCATCAACTATCCGCTGTAAGCAAATCATTGGCGTTCCTGTCCGGTGACAGTCAGAGCTATCCTTCAGAAGAATTTCTGAAAGCAGATGTCGACGGGAGCAGAAAGAAACAGTGCTGCCGAGCAGAATGTGGGGTTAAACTGTTCGTGAATTGTTTAAACACTAAAGTTGAGGAAGCATTAGGGATCTCCAGGCACCATAACCACTAAAATTCTAAAAACTTGTTATTGTGAACCTCATATTCCTTTTAGACAAAATCAGTGTCTGTGAATTTCACATACCAAAGCACTGAGGCAAACTTTTAAAAATCTTTTACTTTGCTGGCAGATGGGTAGGGGGCCTAAATAGCGTTATTAGAACTACAGTGGCAGCAATACATGTTTGTATTCCTGACATTATAGTGTTCTTTTAAAGGAACACCCAAAGCACTAACCACTACAGTCTGCTGTAATGGTAACAGGAGTGCTCTGGTGTCATCTCTGTGCAACTTTTCAAACCGTTTTTGAATAGTTTAAAGGGACACTATAGTCACCAGAACAACTACAGCTCATTACCGTCAGGCTTTTTGCTGTAAACACTGTCTTTTCAGAGAAAATGCAGTGTTTACATTACAGCCTAGTGATAACTTCACTGGGCACTCCTCAGATGGCTGTTAGAGATCCTTTTTGCATCCAAATAGTCAGTGTCTCCTCCCTCTGAAT
Organism: Pelobates fuscus; assembly: GCF_036172605.1. Lineage (NCBI taxonomy): Eukaryota > Metazoa > Chordata > Amphibia > Anura > Pelobatidae > Pelobates > Pelobates fuscus. Next base: position 124,512,705 of record NC_086324.1, read on the forward strand.
GCAGACACTAAACTTTCCTCATAGAGATTAATTGATTCAATTCATCTCTATGAGGAGATACTGACTGACCAGGGCTGTGTTTGAATTGCTCTGCCCCTGACCTGCCTCTTTGTCAGTCTCAGCCAATCCTATGAGAAAGCATTGTGATTGGATCAGGCTACCACTTCTGATGATGTCAGCAGGCAGTGGGCAGGTCAAAAGGAAACAGAGACAAAGTAAGCAGCTCCAGACTTGACTACAAGTAAGATTTTACTATATTTAGGGAGGCATGAGGGGACAAGGGTGGCTAGATGGTGGTTTTAACCCTATAGGGTCAGGAATACATGTTTGTGTTTCTGACCCTATAGTGCTTCTTTAAACCAGATTTAACTTTGCTAAGCAGGGTTTATACAGAACCATGCTCATAGGCTGAGACCACTCAGCTGATGTTCTCAACCAATCAGTGTCCTTGTGTGGAGAATTCAGAAGCAGGTTATGTAGGCGCCCAGTGGGACCCAGCTATGTAGTCAAGATGTTAATAAATAGTTTGATAATTTACACTGGGAGGGTGCCTGGACTCCTGGCATAGAAACATAGAAGGTGACGGCAGATTAGAACTATTCCTCCCATCTAGTCTGCCCAATTTTCGAAATTCAGATGTTGTGAATTTTCTGTATCAAGGGTCTCTTACAAGTATACTTCTTTATTCTAAACTTTTTGAAATTTATTTTGATGTTATTTTTTTTTATCTATCCTTAAAAATTAAGAAAGCATGATTTTGGGTGGTTTCTATAGAAACTAGATGACGTTGTTGCTTAAATATATATTTGTATTATTACAGAACTGGGCAGCTGTTGCTCATATCTGGCACATTGCTCTGGTAGTGGCTTGACGTGTGCCTGTAACTAGGCAATGGCTCTCCTGGTCTCATTTGTTAAGTAACCTGATTTAACGGGTTCTCATGAAGCTCATCTTAATCTTCATTATGTACTGTCCCTTTTGTCTCGTTGTAATTGTCTATATTATATGTCAACATCAGCTATGGAAAATAGTTCACGGTAAAAAATTAAAACACAAATAATTTGCACAGCGTGTTTAGAAGTGAGTCAGCGTGACAAACAGCTCAATCTAATTAAACAAAAAATGAGCAGGTGCTAGTGACTGTTTAATAAACCAAATGGGTATCTTTGTCACCCATATAATCTTGTTTAGTGTTTCAACACAATGCACAATTTAAGTGTAAAAAACGGTAATAAAGAAGGGTAGACAACCTTAAGTCCAACTTTTCGTTGGATATTGTACAGCACTACAGACTATATCCAAGATTTTTAAATGAAACTGACAGTATATGTAAATTATTGTCTGCTGAGCAGGCACTTTCTAGTCACACCTTAAAGGAACACTACAGCCTGGTTTCTAAATCGATTGACTTCCTACCTGGTGTTCGCTGGGTGGCGTTTCCCCTATCATCTCCCAGGAGCCAGAAGTTTCTCAGCAGGAACCTCTGTTAGATGTCCTGTTCTAAGCCCTGCAATGCAATGTGTAACTCGGGAGAGCTAAATGAAGTTCCAGCTGAAGCACTTATGGTTCTCGGTAAATGGTAGTGGAAGCAGGGAGCAGAGCCTGGTGGACCCCAGGTAAGACGTCAGATGGTTTGACTCCTTGCAATTAGGGCGCCAGGTCACTGCCACAAAATATGCAAAGACCCTAGACCAGGGGAGGGCTGGCAGCCTTAGGCATGGGGGGCAAATCCAGTTAAGTGGCCTATTGCACCACCGAATCAGCTCACCATCCATGCCCACCTTTTCCTGGTTTTATAACTGATATTAATGTTATGAAGCAATACAAATATGATACAATGTGGTTTATGTGTGGGAGATCGTGAAGGGGGGGTGATGGTGTAAGGGAGGGTGGACTAAATACCCTTTGTCATACTCATTCCCTGGTGGTCCAGTGTGGGCTCCATGGTAATCCAGTGGACTCCCTGGCGGTCCGGTGGTGATATCCGGTCTGCAGCTCCGCAGAGCTGCAGATCATGTATCTCATGAGATCCGGTCAGAGTGTTGCCGTAGTAACTGCACTGCGGAGCTGCAGACCAGCGGCCATTGGTGCTCTCCGGCCAGGCCGGGCAGCCTGGTGGGGCCTCGCACCCGGCGGCCTACTGAGCATGCCGCCAGGCCCCTTCCTCGTGTCCAGTCTGCCCTAAGGCGGTTTAGCTGGCCGCCTAAACCACTTAGTTAGAGAGCCTCCTCTGCAGGCGGACATTTTTTAAAAATGATTAAGGGCGGCCTGGGGGGCAATTGCCTCCCTGACCCCTTTCCCAGCCCTCCTAGACGGTTGTTGAAAGCAGCCTTAGACCATTCTGTGAATATTTAAAATAGGACGTGTGTTGTGATATCGGTTTGCAAATTTCTACCGGAGGAATTGTGCAGGGTCTTTGCTAACCCAGCACGTTGTGGCTTGTTGCCTGAGCTGATGTCCTGTGCTGGAATGTTTAATGGTGACGTGTAGTATTTGAGACTGATCTGAGTACCAGACCACAGTAAGTATGTATGATTCCCCTGAAGATGTTACCAGTGAGAGAGTCATCATGACATTCATGCCACGTGCCAATTGTCATTGGTGGCGTCTCTTAGGCATGTGCAGATCTCTGTAAGTGTTCCTTCATACTGTGCAGGACATATGGCTGGAAATTATACGGATATATGAAGTCACACCTTACATTTTCAGCAGGATCCATTTGTCATGTGAGTAGACTGTTCACACGGACATCTGTGAGTTTTATTTAGCAAGAGTCCATTTGTTTGTACTTGCCTCTTGGGGACCAAAAGTTTCCAGCCCTCCACTGATGTCAAATATCTGTCTGTAGTGTTACTTGGCTAAATTAGATCACAGGATACTTGCCAGGACTATCATTATAACAAGATGTATCTAACCTCTTATCCTGAAAGATTTAAATAAGACACTTTTGAGAAATATGCTATATTTTTTTTAAAATATCTGTTAAAAACATCAAAACATGATGATGACGTGTTAAAGATGACATTTTGGAGCCATTCATTTCACATTATTATTATTATTTTTTTTTTTATATCATTATTTATTTTGTAATTGAGTAAGATTTGTTCCTTACAGGAAACAGCACTTTAGTTCCTTCCTCAAGAAGAACCTCCAGTCCTTGAGTAGAACAAAGCAAGTGGAATGTAAACATTTGGACGACAGTACTGACTGTACAGTACCAAAGAAAAGCTAATGAATTTTAGACATTAAAGGGAAATGTCTAGGTTACAGAATACAAATGTAATGTAGTGGAATTCAACAATGTAATTAGAAAATGAGTTTTTTAAAACCCCATTTCTCCTCGTTTTACACTTTGAACATTGTCTGCTTATTTACTTGTACTAGCACTTGTATCTATTTTCTTGACCATATCCTATATACCTTTGTCAATGCATGTACAGTGGGTTGATTTATTTACAGTCTCCTGCTCTATATTGATGCATGTTATTATATATAATCATATGGTCTTCCTCCACATCTATGTTAATGGTGCATTACTGTGTTGTATATCTTTTTCAGCATAACTCTTTTAAAAAAAAAAGTACACAATGTAGAAAAATAAACCTCCCTGACTATAGTTCTAGTTGCAGTTAAGCAGATCTGCATCCTTCTTGAGTAGCACAAACAGCTTTGCGAGACTGCAGGAGTAGAATCTGTGTACCAAACCACTTAATTAAGATGCAGTTGTTTTGGCGTGTAGACTGATCATTTAAACATTAAAAAGAAAATCAAACAAAAACAAGTAACTATTAAAACTATTGAGTAATTTTGAACAGAATATAATCTTTTTACTTTGTAATTAAAGAATTTGCAGGAAAACAGAACCTACGAAATGAGACCCCGGGAAAAAAGGGTATGGGATCACAAAAGTGTGGGGGTTGTGGGAGAAAAGAGAAGGGGAAACGAGGGGAGGTTGGTGAGAGTTCTGAATTATTTTAATTTGAAAATACTGGTATATGATCAGAGTTTTTTTTTTTTTTTTGAAAGGTAAAAATCACTTGAAGCGGCACTTTCTCCATCTGGGGACATTGCCGAATTAGCAAAGACCCCCCAACGGTGACATTGCTGCTGGGGGTCCGGTGGCCATGGCAGGGTATGTTGAGTTCTACTTACCTGAACCTGTCCCTCACGGGCACCAGGAGCTGACGTTACCGCTCGACAGCATTTAGGGCTATGGAGGATCCTGCACGACCGCAGGATCCTCCATAGACATTGCAAATTCCTTGCAACAATCACTGGTAATGGCTGTTGAGATTGATTCTTTAGTTCCGCCCGGAGTCCAAGAATAGCAGGCGGCGGAAATAAACTAATAATAAGATATCTACTTAATAATAAGAGGTCTACTTAAACAATATTGGACTTGAACAGGTGCCTGAATGAAAAGAAAAAAGTTAAGATAATCCACCAAATAGCAAGTTTAAATAACTAAAGCATAAAAGTATAATAATAAAAATCTACTTTTGCCTCTACTTTAGATGTCTCATGGTCCTAGGCACACATTACTCTAAACGGCATATTCAGAATTTACAGCTTGGGTACACTTCTGCTCTGCTGCTTTTTTTTTTACGATGAAATGCTGCGCATACAGAGGTATTTAATGATGCTGCCAGAGGTGTAACTCCACCCCAGTTATGCCATTAGTACGGCAGCTAGCCCAAACGAAAATTTCAGACTTGCTAATGTCAATCGGATGTCATCGCATGCTCTCATCCAATCGGTGACTGGCAGGATTGGCATCTGGCTTTTGCAGTTCTGCAGAAGCTGTATGTGCATTGCCGGCCAGTAGGCTTCCTGCAGGGACCAAGTAAGAGGGCAACCAATTACAAACAGGTTTGCACGATTACCAGGAAATTATGTCTGTAGTGGTTATGATGCTTGGAATAACCCTTTTAGGCAAAAATCAAAGTGATACAATGTAAGATGGGTCTGGTGTCCAAATAAAGTAAAATTTAAGAGTCCATCCAGTCAATATTTTATGGTTTGTGGTTTTTAAAGGATAGCTGTGATCCCTCGAGTTTGGCCCATATTTTTTTTCGTGGATAATAATTTGTTACATAGTTACATAGCTGAAAAGAGACTTGCGTCCATCAAATTCAGCCTTCCTTATTGATCTAGGACCGGCTAGTCCTGAACAGGCTTATTTGAATAAAAGGTCAATTTTGTCCCAGACAAAAATGGAACAAACTCAGACTGTGACGCCTCCATTTCAATAATTATTCTTATGCCTTACCTTTCTAGCAGAAACTGCTTTGCTAAATCATGGTTACTTGTTTTCAATTCCAATCATATTCTTTCTGATATAACTTTATTCAACTTATGACTTAGACCTCTTAAGATTAATTCATTATCTTGTGTTCACAGGCAGCCCATCCTATGTAAACACTAGGCCAGTGCAATCAAAACCATCTGGCTGACAATATTGCCAAACTCTGTCCTGGAGATTAATTCATTGAGTCATCCCAGACTTGTTGGCTCACAATCATTGCGCTATGTTTACTTAGGATTTGACTGTGACCCCATCACCCTCCCTGTACGCTAGTACTCTGTAAGTCGGGCTAGGTCACTGCTGATGACTCAGTTTTTTGTTTTTTTTAATTTGTTATTAATTTTGTATGATAGACCTAGTAAGACAACAGACTGATGCTCCATCAATTGTATTCCTAGATTGGCTAAACATTTAAAAAGAAAACAGAAGCATTTAATGAAGCATAGATTTAAAAAAAAATGATAGCCCAGGCACATAATAGTACTGCCAGCCTGGGACTGCCCTATATCTGAACATTTACTAGCCCATCACGTGGAGGCACATAGCAGTACTGTTAGCCGTAAGCATTGCCAGCCAAATACTGCAGTACTCTGTGACTGACAACGTTTTATACTAAAGTAAAACGTTGCGAGGAATTCAAAGTGATTTTCACATTTAAAGGGGCACTCCAGGCACCCAGACCACTTCTGCTCATTGGAGTGGTCTGGGTGCCAACTCCCACTACTCCTAACCCTGCAACTGTAATTATTGCAGTGTTTTATAAACTGCAATAATTGCCTTGCAGGGTTAACTCCACCTCTAGTGGCGGTCTATTGGACAGCCACTAGAGGGAACTTCCTGGATTATAGCAAAGATTTCCTTTGCTAGAGTGTCGCTGGACGTCCTCACGCTGTGTGAGGACCTCCAGCGTCGCTCATTTCCCCATAGGAAAGCATTGAAATTATTTTTCAATGCTTTCCTATGGGGAGCTCTAATGCGCATGCGCGGCATTGCCAACCTGGGCAAACTTCCTCCATGGTGCCGACATGCTGGCTTCATTGTCAGCATGTTAGTGTCTGAACGGAGTGACGTTGGTTCCTATACTCCATACTCGGTGCTAGAAGCTAGGGCAGGGGTTGGCAACCGTTGGCACTCCAGATGTTGTGGACTACATTTCACCTGATGCTTTGCCAACAGTATGGCTGTAAGAGCCTTATGGGAGATGTAGTCCACAACATCAGGAGTACTGAAGGTTGCCTACCCCTGAGCTAGGTAGTTATCATGTAGCATGCGTTGTGGTTGGTATGCATGAAGTAGTAGCAGCACCTGTAGGTGGTCTTTTCTGCTCTCCTTTATCAATCAATTCTTCTCCATAGAATCCATCGAAGAATTGATTGACAGGTGGGAGGAATGCCCATGTTTAAATTGTATTTATAGTATTTCTACCACTCTATAGATTTGCTTGCAAAACTGCTAGTGTATAAATGGAATTTGATGCTCTTTAAAAAGAGTTGGGCCTGACAGGTTCCCTTTAATAAAAACAAAACTAGTCTGGGACTCTTGCTTCATTTGTTTTTTGTTAAAGGCGAGCTGCTTGCAGTTTTGAAGTAATCTGAGAAATTGACTGAGACAAGGGGATGGGAGGATAAGAATAGCAAAAACATACTGTGGAAAATTCTATTCCAAAAATAGTGTTTATAATATCCTACCCTATCCTTAGACCCCTTTACAGGTCTGTCCTATTGTCTGTATACTATTTTGTTTTACTGCTACTGTGCATTTATATTTAATTAGTCCCCACTGTAGTTTTAGGTGAACTGTCACTTGCTCAGTATTGGCTAAACCTAATGGCTAACTAAAAGTTACCCGTGGGTTATGTTAGAAAAAATGTGTAGTTTTTTTTTCTTCTTTTTTTTAAGGTGTATAATATTCAAAGGAGTTACTTCTTGCAGTGCTGTTAGCGGTTACTGAGGAGAAGGAACAAGTTATCGTCCCCTATCCAACAAAATTTATGAGGGCCTAGTGTGACATTTCACTTATTTCATATAACCTTTGTTCGGCCAGATTTTTTTAATGCATGTGAAATATGCAGCCCCTAATTGTCATGTATGGATTGTTTTGTGCATATTGTATTGCTGACATAATGTTTCAAGGCCATAAAGATCATTGTGTTATAAGAGTTGAGAGCAAGTAATCGATTTTTTTATTTTATTAATTAACACAATTTATGTTCTGGCTTGGAGTTTATTCCTTCAATCAGTTTTATAGCCTTTGTTATATACACATTGTAAAACTTGTCCTATCATTTATTATATATTATAAGCTTGTTTTTAGACTGTAAGCTCGTTTGGGCAGGGCCCTTTTCACCTGCTGTTCCCATATGTCAAATGTATTTTGTTAGAATTCATTGTGTGACTTGTTTTACCTATTGTACAGTGCTGCAGACTATGTTGGCGCTATATACATTATTGTATATTATGGAAACTAGATATTTTAACACTGGTTTCCGAACTACAGCTCTGTGAGTACATGCCAAGTTCCCAAATATGGACCAATTTCTGTACTAAGACATTGCATTGAAGAGTTTTAAATATTGTACTTGATTCAGATAAACACCAGTCAGGTCCTTTTCTTTTTTTTTTTTTTTGTAATTCTTTATTTTTGGAATTTTTGTGCAGGTGAGTACAATATCGTTTGTCAGAACGCCCCAACAGCGTACATACTTGCTTGCATGCATACATTTGTATAAGGCAGTAGCATAGATACCTTGCACGGTTTTAACAGGTATAACTGGTACAACTTTGGAAGTCTATAGGATATATACATGAGAAATATTCAATCACATTGAGCATTACATTGGGAAATAAACAGTTATTACAGTGCGCTTGTGATGCAGGGATATGCTAATTGGTATGGCATGTGTTTCACAGAGTACAATTAAGAGGAACATCATTGCAGGGGTGAAGCAAGGTAAAAGTGTCCGCTTTTTGGGGTATATTCCCCGGTGAGACTGTCACCATTTTTGTAGGTTTTGGGGAGTTCAGTACACATTTGGTTAACTAATACGTGAAATCAACAAAATAAAGAAGGCGAGAAATGAGAAATACGTAACAGTTATAGTGCTGGGAACATGCTATATAAAATGTAGGCACAGTGCGAGCTAAGGTAGTCTGTCTACTATATTGTGACATGGTAGGGTCAACAAGCTTGTGTCTGTAAGCGTATGCGCCTGTTCAGACGGTGTGAAACGTGTTAGAGATGGCTATCATGTATATTGAAAACTAGGAAGAAAGGTCTGAATTCAGCTACAGCATGGTAGCTTAAGGTGACAAGCTAATTGGCACCTAAGGGGGGCATGTTAAGTTGGGGTTATCAGCACTTACGAGGGTCCCTCAAGGAGAGCATGGCTGCCCTGTAAACCTCTATCACGCTTCTGGGGATCATTACAAGTAACATATCAAGAAACACATGACAACCATTATTTGAGTGTCAGATCTCAAATCTGCGTTAGATCTTTGAGGATACAGTTGAGTATATCTCAATAGGAAGCAGACTCTGTTAAACTTTAACTAGTGGTAGAGTATTATGTCTGATTGGTTTATGCTCTTAGAGCAAGGCCTAGGCTGTGGACCACTTATCTAGATATATATATACTTGGTTCGTGTCTTTTGGGGGTGGGGGGGCGTTGGAGAGGTGGTCTACTTTAACCCCTTAAGGACACATGACATGTGTGACATGTCATGATTCCCTTTTATTCCAGAAGTTTGGTCCTTAAGGGGTTAAATATGGGTTGGCATTACAATAGTAAAACATAGTCAACGGTTAGGCGGAACATTAAAACCGTGAAACAGTAAAACATCGGATGACATACCTCGGGTGTCAAAGGTAAAAATAAGAACGGAGAACACGCTGTTTAGCAGGTTGGCCTTGTTTGTGTTGCCTGGTCATATATACCTTTTAGCTGAACTAAGCTTGTTCTAGGGTGGCAAGTTTTGTGTTAGACTAGTGGCATTGTGTGTCGCTTTTGGATGGCGCTAGATTGCTGATGTGTTGTGTTACAGCAGGTAAACCTCTGGTTAAGAGGATCCTATACATGTTAGGGGGCAAGCTGGCCTAATCAAGCTCCTATCGTTAGTTTTGGGGGGGGGGGGTGAAGGCCATGGTTAGGTGTTTGTGTCATTTGGAGTGTGGTGGTGGTTTGGAGTCGGGGTTATGGCCCTTCCGGGGTGTCCGTTAGAGTCCATGAAACTAGAGTCCCAATTGCAAAGTCTCTAATCAGGTGTCTGTTTCTGTGAGGCAAGCTGAGTTGCAGATCGGTAGTTATTTTCTGCCTGGTGCCGCGTACTCCTTCAGGTGGTGAGTGCTACATACGGGTCAGGCATACCGCCTGTTGGCACGAATGGGATGGATCTCTCCAGGTCCCACGAGAGTTGATGGGCGTTTGCCCTCTCGAGGCCTGCTGAATTGAGGGTGTCTGAAGGCAGCCCTAGCGCCTGCAGGAGCGGGGCTGCGTCCTCCAAGTCCCGGATCCTGTGGGAATCAGGTCCCAGCTGCACAGAGAGTACATGGGTTGTCTGCCACCTGTGTTTAAGATCCCGCTGGCGTAGCAGTGTGGTGAGAGGCTGGAGGGAGCGCCTCCAGGCCAGGGTGTTTCTCGACAGATCGGCGAAGAAGCTCACCGCCATCCCCTCAAATCGGTGTGGTGTCTTGCCTCGCAAGGCAGCCTGGACTGCCATTTTGTCCGTCCTGTCTTGGAAAGTCAGTATGACGTCTCGCGTGGCTTCGGTCGGCGCTGTAGGTGGTTTTGGGATTCTAAAAATGTTGGTGAGGACTGTCTTGTGGGCTTTTGCAGGTGGCAGTATAGTGGCGAGTAAACGCTGGGTCACTTGTGGTAGCTCGGTATCGGGGATCGTTTCAGAGAGCCCTCTGAGTTTCAAATTATCTCGCCTCCCATCGTCCTCCTGCTCCGCCATCCGACGTTCGTGTAACTTTTGCTGCCGCTGGAGGTCTCGGACAGCCTGTTTGAGTTCCCCCAGTTCCTGGGTGTTGGTGCCGGTTGTGCATTCAAGTGCATTTAGGCGGGTTGTCAGGCCTTTCAGGTCACCTCTTAAGGCCGTGATATCCTGACGTAAGTCTTTGTGGTGGCCCGCAAGTAGCCTCGTGAGGACCGCAATAGTCACCGGAGCGGTGTCCGGGCTGTTGTTAGTCGGCTGGATCGGCTCACTCCGTATGGGGGCTGGCAGGCATTCCTCCCCGGATAGATCGTCAGAAAAGTCGGAGCATCCTCCGTGAAGCGCCGCCATATTAGCCTCGTTTGCCACGCGGGCCTGTCTCCACATATCACCAATTGTGAGTCCCGGAGTGGGTTTTCCTTTGGGTATTTTTCTCGTTTTTCGCCCCATGGCACGCAGGGGGTTATATAGTGTCGTTGTTGCGGTTTTAGGGCTTGCAGCCCGGTTATTTTTCAGTTTTTCCTTGTTTTTGCTGCAGAGCTCTCAGTCTATGCGACCGTTCGGCTCGGCTGTCAAGCTCCGCCCCCCCAGTCAGGTCCTTTTTAATACATGACCTCATATTGTACCTTGTGGTATGAGAGTTCATTAATAGACCGTCTACGCACCAAAATCACTACATTTCAATGAAGTGCTGAGATGACGCCCTTGCATCATGAAAACAGTGCAGTGTATGAGAAACTACATGAATTAAATTTTTCCTGCGTTTATATTTTTTTTAGCGGCTGTAACCCAGGCAGCCTCAGTAGGGGCTTTTGTCTGGAATAAATGCAATATTTAAATCTATTTCTATGTCTGGTGTCAATGTGCAGAGTAAGCAGATTCTATATGTTGGGAGTTTGTCCATTGGTTCTCATAGAGTATCTTCGGACTCGCTGTTCGTGATGAACTTACGTTGCATACACATTGCTTCTTTGTGATTAATTTTTTTAAAGGAACACTATAGACACACAGACCATTTTATCTCAGTGGATTGGCTGAGATCATCAACACTGATAATCTCAGCCAAAGAAGCAGAGCTGCTCAATGGAGACCAGCTGTTTGAGGGAAAACAGTGAACACACCTTTTTAACCATGGCCCGGTTAAAACGGTAACCCTAACCCTAAGGAAACCCTCTGCTAATATCTGCACTGATATGACCAGATGTGCTTTCTAGTTAAAACAGTAGAGAGCAGGATGTTGCAGCCATCTACTGGCTGTTTTCAGCATTACAGGCAATTAAACTTCTAGCATTCTGATTTCACTGTTATCGGTCTAGCACCAATCACAAACGGCATGGGGCAATTATGGGAAACCCTTTCTTTTTTGAGCACCCATCCTCCTAAAAACAGTTAACACTCGGATGCAGATCACGCTCAGCCATAGCTGCATACAACTCCTTGGTCATCCTGGGACTACTAAATGCTTACACCGCATTGCTGTAATAGACATTTAAATGGCGGTAGCAGCGCTTACTTTTAGAGCTGCATGCAGCTCACCTGTTGGTTTGGGGACACTAAAAATTGCTGCAGCGGACAGTGAGGAGCCCCAGGTATTTATTGATAGGAGCATTGCAGTCAATAGGCATTTAAATCTCCATTTAAAGGGCTATATTCAGTTCTCACTTTGAGTGTTGCCTTCAGAGCATCTGACAGTCTGGGGCCACTAAACACGTTTGTATGCTGTGATCTGGAATCTGCTAAGACTCACGGAGCAGACTAGACAGGGAGAGCAGCATATAGCTGTATTGGAGAAAGTAGGAAGAGCCCTGGAATGTTCAGGGCATTTCTGAGGATTACCATAACGCTCGGATACTATGATTCCGGAGGTCACGAGAGCCAATATGCCATGTTTGCACAAGGCACCGGGTGAGACCAGAAGTTCTCCACACTGGACCAAAATTAAGTTTGTTGCTTGGGCACATCTTTCCCTCCCTTGCCCAAGGCAACAAGAGAGGGGGGAGGGGGGGGGGGGCAGGGAATAAAATGTTAATTTTGTTTTAAAAAACACTAAACCTTTTACACACACTAAACCTTCTACACACACAAATGAACTATACCCCCTACACCAGGGCTTGACAAATGTGCTTGGAATCTAGGAGCTAGCTAAAAAAGGTAGGAGCTAGGTTTTTTCCTACATCAAAAATACAATTCTTAAAGGGACACTATAGTTACCAGAACCACTACAGCTTATTGTTGTTGTTCTTAAGGTATAGCTTGTCTGTGCATGCTTGTTAATGTAAGTACTGTCTTTTCAGACAAAAGACAATTTTTACATTGCTGCCTAGTAACACCTCTAGTGGCAGTCACTCAGAAGGCCTCTAGAGGTGCTTTCTGGGTAAGTGCTGCACAATGCATGGAGGCGCTGAATGATCCCCATAGGGATGCATTGATTCAGTTGATTTTAGTTATTTAGTGAGCCGGGGCCAGAATGATGTCATGTTCTGGCTCCCGGCATCACTGCAAAGTGCGTGCGCTAGGGAGCCGAGCTGGAAGAATACAGCTCCCTCGCCACTTCTGCAGTCAGTAAGGTGCCAGACTCCGCAGTATGTTAGCCGCCTGCCTTTATCCCTCAGCTATTCTTGCTCCATGAGCCACCTGCCCGCCCGGCCGCCCCCACTCTCCATGAGCCGCCTGCCTCCCATCCCTGGCTGCCTGGATGGTTGCTTAAAGGGCTCACAAATCCCAGGCGCCAGGACAAATTTCCTAGTAGCCATGGCAACCTGGTCGAGCCCTGCCCTACACGTCCTATCCTATATCCTCCGACACACATTCTACTATTCCTGTTACATTTAGTGATAATTGGGGACATTTGTACAAAATAAAATTACTAAGTATCCTGTATGTCCTGGTGCAGGGGGAGGCCAAAATAGGGGTAACACCATGCGTTACTTCACTGGGTAAGTAATGATACCAACCCTAATGACTCCACTGGGTGAAAATTTGTGGCTTTGGTATTTCTTAGTAGAAAGAGGTAATCAGTGAGTCAGTTTAATGTGATTTTTAGCACAATATGCAAGGCCCTTTTCACTTGTATAGAACAGTGTAGTTATGGTAACCACAGATTTGGTTTAGAGGGCTGTGTGTGAGTCTGCAGAATAAGCATCGCCATTAATAGGTTTGATAGTACAATGATGTGTGTGTGTGTTTTTCTTTCTGGTTATGATTTGAAGTAGTTTATTGTCTTATATACAGCATTATCTGCCATGTAATGAAATACAAAATAGATTAATTAAAACTAACACATAATGATCATAATCCTCAAGTCCATTAGTTATTTTTTATCAAATGGAACATGTATGCACCAGGGAGCTGGTTTTGGAGGAGTAAACCTCTCATTCTGATGTATGGGTTCATCTTAAAGATTCCATGAGTGGAACAGCTAAAAATCTGAAACCAGCCATCCCATGACTGCTGTCTTTCTTTTCACACCATTGGTCATAATTTGTGACCCAGCCTATTCACAACAATCAATTCAGATTAAAGAAGGACTGATTTATATCTGTAGTTATTTCAGAGTTGAGGACAAGGAAATTTAGAGGAACAGTAGATCATTAGGAATGCAAATGTGTATTCCTAACGTTATAGTGTCATTGCCACCGTTTAGGTGATTCCTCAGGGCTTAAAAAAAGTAGTACTACTTACCTTTTACCCCACGCTGTGCAGGTCTCGCTACCTTGGCCGATATCTATCTTGATGATCTCAGCCATACCATTGTTTTCCCATAAGAAAGCTATGAGGGGCTAGTGAGCATGTTTGGCAAAAAAAACTGTGCTGCACCATTCAGATGAAACCCTCTGATTAAACTAGCCCAGATTCACTTGGCTAGTTATGTTGACGCAACTTTAGTGGCTCTAGCCATTGTCAGTATGAGAGCCACAAGAGGAATTTAAACCCTGCAATGTAAACATTGGCTTTCCTTCAGAATAGCATTGTTATACATTGCAGGGTTAAAAAGAGGGACATAGCCCCCAGATCACTTCATGGAGAAGAATTGGTCTAGATACCTACAGTGTCCCTTTAAACACCATAACAATGTATGTTCAATCTAAGGTGGAGGATTTAGCAGAGAATATTGAAATGTATCTTTCCTGTCTAACCCACATATACTAATGTTTTACTAATAGTAAACATATTTAAACAAAGGTAGTTGGCTGGAATTAAAACTTGGGACATATGAACGTCTTGAAAATTCATATTTTATTTTGTACGTTTGAGAAGTTTAGTAACCATTTTGTTGCACTTGTCAATTAGATGTTCAGGTTTCCAGTGATATTACGGTATATAAATATTAAAGGAAAAACACAAGCGCCATAATGACTAGAGCCTACTTTATTGGTTACGGTAAGACGTGAACCTGTTTCAGTATGGTTTTACATTTTTTGTCGACATGTGTCTACTGACTATGTCAAAATGCTATTCACAGAGAATATGCCATTAGTACTCTGTGTACAGTTATGTTACTTTGTCCATACATTGCATTATGTCTAAAAGTACAAGTAATGCTGGAAAGATAATTGTCAAAGAGGCATGTACATACAATTGTGGTTGATCTGTCTTCAATAGCTAACAATCTTTCTTTTATCAAAAATTAGTTTCGGAATAAGTTAATTGTTTTGCTGAAAAGTTCACCCTTCTTAAATGTGTGCTGTATATGCAATCTGAATACTAAGGGTTTTTTATAGGCTTCCCAAAGACTGTTTACTTGCATTCTCATTTTTGTCCAAAGATTTTACCCATCACTGGCCATAATGTTTTAATCTCTTGCAAAACCAGACTGTTGAGTGCGTCAGGCTTCAATTGCCTGGGTTACATAGTTACATAGCTGATAAGAGACTTGCGTCCATCAAGTTCAGCCTTCTTCACATATGCTTTTGCTGTTGATCCAAAAGAAGGCAAAAAACCCAGTCTGAAGCGCTTCCAATTTTGCAACAAACTTCCTTCTTGACCCCAAAATAGCAGTCAGATGTCTCCTTGGACCAAGCAGCTATTACCCCACTAATTAGAAATTATATCCCTGTATGTTATGTTTTTGAAGTATTTATCCAATTTCAGTTTAAACATCTGTATAGACTCTGACAAAACCACCTCTTCAGGCAAAGAATTCCATATTCTTATTGCTCTTACTGTAAACAAAACTTTTCTTTGCCTTAGATTAAATCTCCTTTCTTCAAGCCTAAATGTGTGTGACCTTGTGTCATATGTACAGGGAGTGCAGAATTATTAGGCAAGTTGTATTTTTGAGGATTAATTTTATTATTGAACAACAACCATGTTCTCAATGAACCCAAAAAACTCATTAATATCAAAGCTGAATATTTTTGGAAGTAGTTTTTAGTTTGTTTTTAGTTTTGGCTATTTTAGGGGGATATCTGTGTGTGCAGGTGACTATTACTGTGCATAATTATTAGGCAACTTAACAAAAAAACAAATATATACCCATTTCAATTATTTATTTTTACCAGTGAAACCAATATAACATCTCAACATTCACAAATATACATTTCTGACATTCAAAAACATAACAAAAACAAATCAGTGACCAATATAGCCACCTTTCTTTGCAAGGACACTCAAAAGCCTGCCATCCATGGATTCTGTCAGTGTTTTGATCTGTTCACCATCAACATTGCGTGCAGCAGCAACCACAGCCTCCCAGACACTGTTCAGAGAGGTGTACTGTTTTCCCTCCTTGTAAATCTCACATTTGATGATGGACCACAGGTTCTCAATGGGGTTCAGATAAGGTGAACAAGGAGGCCATGTCATTAGATTTTCTTCTTTTATACCCTTTCTTGCCAGCCACGCTGTGGAGTACTTGGACGCGTGTGATGGAGCATTGTCCTGCATGAAAATCATGTTTTTCTTGAAGGATGCAGACTTCTTCCTGTACCACTGCTTGAAGAAGGTGTCTTCCAGAAACTGGGAGTTGAGCTTGACTCCATCCTCAACCCGAAAAGGCCCCACAAGCTCATCTTTGATGATACCAGCCCAAACCAGTACTCCACCTCCACCTTGCTGGCGTCTGAGTCGGACTGGAGCTCTCTGCCCTTTACCAATCCATCCATCTGGCCCATCAAGACTCACTCTCATTTAATCAGTCCATAAAACCTTAGAAAAATCAGTCTTGAGATATTTCTTGGCCCAGTCTTGACGTTTCAGCTTGTGTGTCTTGTTCAGTGGTGGTCGTCTTTCAGCCTTTCTTACCTTGGCCATGTCTCTGAGTATTGCACACCTTGTGCTTTTGGGCACTCCAGTGATGTTGCAGCTCTGAAATATGGGCAAACTGGTGGCAACTGGCATCTTGGCAGCTGCACGCTTGACTTTTCTCAGTTCATGGGCAGTTATTTTGTGCCTTGGTTTCTCCACACGCTTCTTGCGACCCTGTTGACTATTTTGAATGAAACGCTTGATTGTTCGATGATCACGCTTCAGAAGCTTTGCAATTTTAAGAGTGCTGCATCCCTCTGCAAGATATCTCACTATTTTTGACTTTTCTGAGCCTGTCAAGTCCTTCTTTTGACCCATTTTACCAAAGGAAAGGAAGTTGCCTAATAATTATGCACACCTGACATAGGGTGTTGATGTCATTAGACCACACCCCTTCTCATTACAGAGATGCACATCACCTAATATGCTTAATTGGTAGTAGGCTTTCGAGCCTATACAGCTTGGAGTAAGACAACATGCATAAAGAGGATGATGTGGTCAAAATACTCATTTGCCTAATAATTCTGCACACAGTGTATAGCCCTGTTTATGAATAGATTTCCAGATAATGGTTTGTACTGGCCCCGAATATATTTGTATAATGTTATCATATCCCCTCTCAGGCGCCGTTTTTCCAAACTAAAGAGATTAAAATTTTTTTTTTTACCTTTCTTCATAACTAAAATGCTCCATTCCTTTTATCAATTTTGTAGCTCGTCTCTGCACTTTTTCTAGTGCCATGATATCTTTCTTTAGAACAGGTGCCCAAAATTGCACAGCATATTCAAGGTGTGGTCTTACCAGCGATTTATAAAGAGGCAAAATTATATTTTCATCTCGAGAATTTATGCCCCTATTTATACATGACAAAACCTTACTGGCCTTAGCAACGGCAGATTGACATTGCATATTGCTACCTAATTTATTGTCTATAACAATTCCCAAATCCTTCTCGTGTGTGGTTATCCCTAGTTCACTACCATTTAGGGTGTAAATTGCTTGTGCATTCTTAACCTCGAAGTGCATAACTTTGCATTTTTTATACATTAAATTTAATCTGCCATTTTAGTGCCCAGTCCCCCAATCCATCCAAATCCCTCTGCAGCAAGGCAATATCCTGCTCACATTTTATTACTTTACAAAGTTTTGTGTCATCTGCAAACACTGATACATGGCTTTCAATGCCCATTTCAAGATCATTTATAAATATGTTAAATAGAAGCGGTCCCAAAACAGAACCCTGAGGGACACCACTTACCACTTTTTTCCAGCTTGAAAATTTACCATTTATGACAACTCGTTGTACTCTATCCTTAAGCCAATGTTCTACCCAAGAACAAGAATATTCATCTAGACCAATTTCTTTTAGTTTGAAGACTAACCTATTGTGAGGAACTGTATCAAATGCCTTGGCAAAATCCAAGTAGATCACATCCACTGCAACACCCTGATCTATATTTCTACTTACTTCTTCGTAGAATGCAATTAGGTTAGTTTGACATGACCTATGTTTCATAAAACCATGCTGATTATTGCTAATAACACAGTTCTTCCCAATGAATTCCTGAATATTATCCCTTAATAGCCGTTCAAATAATTTCCCAGTCATAGAAGTTAAGCTCACAGGTCTATAATTTCCAGGCAAGGATTTTGAACCCTTTTTAAATATAGGAACAACATCTGCCTTCCTCCAATCCTCCGGTACAATACCTGAAACAAAAGAATCTTGAAACATTAAATACAGAGGTTCACTTATCTCCTTAAGTACTCGTGGGTGGATACCATCAGGCCCCGGAGCTTTATGTACATTAATTTTCTTTAATAGCTGTAGCACCTTGTCTCGCGTTATCCAATCACAAGTTATCTGCAAGTTTGTTGCAGCAATCATTTGCATATCTATTGCCATAGGATCCTCATTAATAAATACTGAAGAAAAAAGTTATTTAAAATGTCTGCCTTTTCCTGGTCTTCATTGACTAACAGACCCATCTCTGTTTTCAGTGTACCTACACTTTCATTTTTTGTTTTTTTTAGAATGAATGTACTTGAAAAAAAATTTGGGGTTGGTTTTGCATTCTTTGGCTATCAATTTCTCATTTTCTAGTTTAGCCACTTTAATTGCCTTTTTGCAAGTATTATTGGCTTCCTTATATCTTATAAAGGATGCCTCTGATTTGTCAGATTTAAATGCTTTAAAAGCCCTTTTCTTATTTTTAATCTCTTGTTTTACTTCTCTACTAAGCCACATTGATTTTAATTTGTTTCTTATATTTATTACCCAATGGTACATACTGTGAAATGTACCTTTCTAATATTTGTTTGAATAGTTTCCATTTATCCTCAGTGTTTTTATCACTAAGGAGTTTATGCCAGTCGATATGTTGTAGAGCTGCCCTAATCTGATTAAAATTGGCTTTTTTAAAATTATACGTTTTATTATAACCCACGTGCTTTTGCTTTTTTGAGTTTATTTCAAAAGTGACCATATTGTGATCACGATTTCCCAAATGCTCCCCTACTTGAATGTTGGTTAAAAGATTAACATTGTTTGTTATAACGAGATCCAGACAAGCATCCTTTCTAGTTGGTGCTTGTACCAGTTGTGACATAAAGGTGTCATTTAACACATTCAAAAAACAGATTCCCTTTGCTGAAATACTAGTCCCTCTATCCCAATTTATGTCCGGGTAATTAAAATCTCCAATAATTAACGTGTTACCCCGATTTGCAGCTTTCCCAATTTTACATTTGGTGGTTTATAACATATCCCAACCAATAACGTAGTTCCCTTTGTTTGCCCCAAGCAGGTATCTACCCATAAAGCTTCCACATTTTTCTCGTCACACTCCATATGCATAAGATATGACTTTAACTCATGGTTGACATACAAACATACCCCACCACCCTTCTTGTTTTTCCTACCCTTCCTAAATAACGTGTACCCATTTAAGTTAACTGCCCAGTCATGTGTCTCATCCCACCATGTTTCTGTTATGCCTATTATATCGTATTGTTTAGTGTATGCTATTGCCTCTAGTTCCCCCATTTTGTTATATAGGCTCCTTGCATTAGTAAGCATACATTTAATATTACCACCATGAGTCATTTGTACTTTTTGTGACCCATGGTTTTGGTTCAACAGCTGAAACACTTTGAAAAAACCTTTAAACAACTAACACATCATGTAGCGTTAGAATGTCCCTTACAACTACTTAAGGAGAAATGTCTTGTTTGTATTTCTTTAAATGTCCTTAGAAATTGATGACCATGGCTCACTCCATATTCTGTGATTTATTCTTTTTTTGTTGTTTTTTTTTTTTTGTCCCGAACATGTAGTTCATTGTTCTGTACAAATGTTGAATGTCTAAATAGAACATATATTGGGGTAAACAGTTTAATTTTGAACTCTGATAACACTATTTTTGTTTTGCCAAATAAATTGGACATACATCAGAACGCAAATCTTATATTTTGAAATATATGTCCCCCTCAATCAGAGTGCCTCCAAACCCTGGGTAGACAAAGTCCATCAAAATAGTAATAACACAAAGGAACGAGCTGGGCACATACGGCTGGTTTCAGGCAGGCTTATAGGACAAGAACCAGATAAGGTTTCGGCTCTAAAAGGGAAAAGCTCCTAAAATAGTGTATGGTTCTTCTCCAATAAACCTGCCTGAAAACAGCCTTATGTGTCCAGTCTTTTCCTTTATGGTATGTTTTTGCTTAATAACCTTGCTCACGGTCATTGTTATGCATATATAATATATTAGCAATTTGAACTCTGCGTATTTCATTTAAAAGGATTAATTTAATTTTAGTTGGCAGGAAATCTTCCTTACATATTAAATTACCCACTTAAGCTAATAAATCACTTAGATCAGTTTTTTTGCCAGTTAATTATTATACTGGTAAGTATGCTTCATACTAAACCAAATGTGAAGCATTTTTTCTTAATAAGTGGTGGGGGGAGGGTTTCATTCTTGTTAAGAGCTATTTGTCAGTGTTAATTAAAATTGTCTTATAAAGATATCTTAAAGGGATATTCAAGGCACCCAGACCACTTCTGCTCATTGGAGTGGACTGGGTGCCAACTCCCATCACCCTTAACCCGGCTAGTGTAATCATTGCAGTTTTTATAAACTGCAATAATTACCTTGCAGGGTTAAGTCCTCCTCTCATGGCTGTCTGTCAGAAAGCCACTAGAGGGACTTCTGGGTTCTTAAAACATGAAAAATGTTTTAAACGACGCTGGACGTCCTCACGCGCATTGAATAATGCTTTCCTATGGGGAGGTCTAATGTGTGCGTG
Organism: Pelobates fuscus; assembly: GCF_036172605.1. NCBI lineage: Eukaryota > Metazoa > Chordata > Amphibia > Anura > Pelobatidae > Pelobates > Pelobates fuscus. The sequence goes on from NC_086324.1 coordinate 124,533,495, forward strand.
GGCGGAGCCTGACCCATCGGTGCTGGATTCAGGTAAGTCACTGAAGGGGTTAAAACCATGGGATGGGGGGTAGGAGGGAGGGAGGGGGGTAGGAGGGAGGGAGGGGGGCACTGCAGGATCCTGCAGTGCCAGGAAAACAGGTTTGTTTTCCTGACACTGGAGAGTCCCTTTAAAGCAACAGTGTCCCTTCTGAGGTTTGTTAAAGGGTTACTCCAATAAAAAAAAGTGTTTTAAGGAAACACTGGTTTTGGATATAGTTAACCATCATTGTAACTCTGGCAGCGGAGGCACGGTTAACCAAATGGTGACTAGGGCACTAAAGTGTTAGAAATACACATTTGTATTCCTAACACTAGACTGCTTCATATCATTAAAATAGTTATAGTGTCTGAAGTCCCCGGCGCCAGCCTTCCATTCAGTATCAAACTGTTTTCAAATGAGAATCCCTGGCAGTGTTCCACTCTGTGCTGCTTGAGGTAATGGGGATGTATTCGCCCCAACAATGGGTAGTGTTGATTGGAGCAGACTGCTTTCAGCCTATCACAGCCTCAGTTTCCTGGCATGATTTGGTATGGCTTACACAAGTATGATCAAGCGCTTAATTTTGTTCTATTATAGACATAAAAATTCTGTCTTTATAAGAAAATGTTTTCCTCCAGAGATTCCATAGGTCTGGTACATTAAAAGGTATTCAATTAGAGCTGGTGTTTCTGTAACACATTGCAATGGTTATAATTCCGACTGTTAAAAAGAAACCATTGCTTTAAAATTAAATCTACAGCATACGTGGATAATAACAAATGAATTTATTGTATCCACAAATTAGATTTCTGTAACAGATGGTACATTTTGCATTCTGTGTTACACCATGTATTTGAGTACAAAATGTACATTGACTCAAATGTCTTATCAAAACACAAGGATAGAATTGCCTGCAAAAAAATGTCTTTTACATATATTTTTGTTGGCATTTTATCTTTCAAACACATACACGGTTAATGGCTTATTGAATTCAGGATTTATATTTCATTTCTCTACACTGGCATGTTATCCCACTTACTGGATGACGCAAAGAAAAAATGTACCCTAGGCATCATTTGGCCCTCACTGTTTTTTGTTTCTTTTTTTTTTTTTTTTAAAGTCTGTCACTTGAGGGGGTCAGTAGTCACCTTCTTTTGGCTAGGTCCTCTGCTTCATCTGTCTGGAGCTACCTTGGAGATGTACTTTTCATACGTATGTAACTGCCACAAATTGACTTTTGGAGAAGTTGACATCCTATGGCAGTGCCATGTTTGGTAATATAATATAATGGATAGACCCAGATAATTTTCTTTATATATTTCTATATTAATTTTTATTTAAAAAAAAAAAAAAGCTATCTCTACCTTTGCTTTGAGTGTAATTCAATGTCTCCAACTTACACAAGATAATTTAGTGTCCATATTCTGTTTTATCTGCTACAGCTACACCAATAGAGAGATTACTACTTACCTTGTTATTATTACTATGTAAAAGTAACTAACTGCTCGCAAAATACAATGCATGTTCATGCGACATAAAATCTAAGTCAATATAGTGTTACTCAGCTTTGCTCATATCGTCTACAATATTCTACCACTAAAATAAGTACGTCGTAAAAATGTAATCATGTACCCAAATAAAATCAATCATGACTTTGGTGTTTAAAAGCTAAAATTGTGAAATACTGCATGCAATTAAAAAAAAAAAAAAAACTGCTTCGGGAATTTTGTATCAACAGGGAAAAAATATTTTACTGTACTGGCTTTAGGTTCACTTTGTTGCTTCATAAGGATATTTTTGTCTTCTAAATGAACTGCAGATTATTAATTTTCCCACTGCGTTAAGAGTAGTTTTGAACATACTGTTCTTAAAATGTCTTTATTTTTTTTGTGATTTTGTTACAAAGTACATTTTTGTGAAATTGTACATCAGAGATCTGTACACATTCGTATTCCGCTTTAATTGGTTGAAATACCACTTTGTTTAAATTTCATAAGGGTTGGTTTCACCTGTATTTGGACAGGCTGTATACATAGGGCAAATAATGGCAAGGATCCTTGTCAAGTCCACCCATGCTTAGTAAATGATAAAATGTTTTTTTGTTTTTTTTCACTTGGGGACCAAAACATTTGGTTTCATAACAGACTTTTTGCATACATAGGGTATATATTTTAGAACTAGTTTGAGTACTTGAGCTATTGAGAGAAACAACAGTTTACAGTTAAAGAAAGGTCGCCGTGACATCACGTGCGTCAGTACTGTAACCAACAAGAAGGATGTATTTTATGATTTAGATGGGGAGGTGGTACGGGGAAAATAAGGTTAAAGGAAAACTATTACTCCCTGTAGCTACTCAGGATAAAATACTTGTCCCAAATACTCCTGTGCTGCAGAAATGTATCTGAAAAGTAGTTTGTTCACAGTACCTGTATCACATGTCACACAGAACCAATAAAGTTCTAATAGCCGTACTGTGACTGATATTACTTTATCCGTATCTCAATGTTCAGTGAACCCAGCTATGTTCTCCATGGTCTGGCAAGCAGATTCTGTGACTCTGCTCTCTCTCCTGGCATACGATTGAGTTCAGCCCAAGTTGTTTTTATGGTATTTTGGGTAACCTAGACATGGCAGACGTGGAAACAAAGGTTCCAGCTAGCTTACAGTATCGGGAGCTGGAGCTTTCAGTGAAGAAACTATTTCAGCAAGCTGATGTTGTTATAGTGCTAAAAATAAATGAAATATAAATGTTGGAAAAACAACTTATTTGTTGGAGCATTTCATAAATTCTCTAATTTGCAGCTATGACACTTTGCATTCGTTTATTTTTTTGCAATCGTTGTTTTGTGTGTTTCCTAAAAATTCAATTTTTGTTTTTTTCAGTCTTTTGGCTAATTCAAATTCCAGTTGTTCGTTGTATCCTTCTTCCTGAACAACCATGGAGGATGAGTCTCCCAGCCCTCAAAGTGAGGCAGTTGCTCATGATCTCCAGGAACTGTCCCTTCAGTCTGTCCAGCCATTACCCCCTCTTAAGGAAAGGAAGAATGGTGAGTACCATAATTCTATACTTAATCTGTATGCAATGTGGCGTTAGAGACATGGTTGCTCCAGATACTACTTCATGATAGTGATTTTTTTTAACGTAAATGTCTGTGAAACATTAGTTGTGTCATGGTTACTGCAAAGCTGGATTGGGTATATTGATCAAAATAGGTATAATAAATAGGACAGTAGAAGTGTAGGTGTTGATTGTTGCGTGTATATAGGTCAGATTAAAACAATATCAATCCAGAGTATTTCTGTTTTGTAGTATTAAAGGGACACTGTAGACACCCAGACCAATTCAGCTCATTGAAATGGTCTGGGTGCTGTGACCCTTCTGCATCTAGTGCTGCAATGTAAAACATTGCAGTTCCAGAGAACTGTAATGTTTACATTGCAGCTCTAAGTCTGCCCCCAGTGGCTGTCTACCAGTCAGCCACTGGGGGCGCTTCCGGAATCCAAACAGACTTTTGGTCTGTTATCTGATGCTGGACGTCATCACGGACCTCCAGCGTCAAATTTTCCCCATAGGAAAGCATTGAATAATGCTTTTCTATGGGGAGGTCTGATGCGCGGGCGGTCATTGACGCACATGCGCATTAGGTCTCCGGCAGGGGAGGAGTGTGGGCGGAGCCTGACCCAGCGCCGAGGGACATCGGCACTGGATTCAGGTAAGTGGCTGAAGGGGTTCAACCCCTTAAGGACCAAACTTTTGGAATAAAATGGAATCATGACATGTCACACGTCATGTGTCCTTAAGGGGTTAAACCCCTTCAGCCCCGCGGAAGGGGGGCACTGTAGGGACCTATAGTGTCAGGAAAACAAGGTTGGTTTCCTGGCACTATAGGATCCCTTTAAGTAAAGTTACTTGTTAGTTCATGACTATTCTGTACACACAGGACTTGCTCCTCCCCTTTTTAAAGGAACACTGTAGGCATTTTCACATTGTAATCTTATTGATAATGTTAGAGTACCTTAAATAGGTCCCTCCTCTTATTGTTTAAATCTATTCCTTTAAACTATATGAAGGCTTGGATGCCCAGCATTAAGCCACGCCCCCAAGCCCTCCAATTCTGGGATCCATTAATGTAGCTTCCCTGCTTTAATACCCAATCATACCATGACGTCAGCACTGAAATCTACGGTATTGCGCTCCTGGGCACAACACCAACAAACCCTTTAACGGAGGACTTTGCACATCGATGGGCTGATCTCTGATTCATGCACAGTGTAGTGTTTCTCATAGAGAACTGTTGAATGCAATGGTTCCTTATGAGTATAATTTGATTCACGCATTGTGGCGAGTGCCGCACAAACGTGTATAGTCCACAGTGCTTCTCTATGAGAAGGTCCTCAATGACAGGAATATGTTGACGCGTAAAGAGGCGGGGTGTAATACCACAAGACACTTAAAGAATAGATTATAAAAAAGTAAATACTTATTTAAAAAAAAAAGTTAGTATATAGAACATTATATGAAATATTGATAGCATTGTGTCATTCTGTGGAATACAGGCCTCCCAACCATCCCAATTTCGGCAGGACAGTCAGTTTTCTGGTCCTGTCCAAACATTTGTTCTCTGCTGTCCTACCTTAGGGAATGCCAGGGAACTGTCCCCAACAAGCAACGCATGAGTGCACCATTAGACATGCTTGCAGTATGTCCAGGGATTTAGGACAAGATTTTTCTTGTAGAAAGCACTGAAACATTGTTTGCATGGTCAGCCCCCAGTGGACCAGCCTGTATGATGTGTATTCACGCCAGGCTGACCTGTTAATTTTTCAGGCAAGCCCGTCCCTTCTTGGTAGTTCCACTCTTTTAAGGGGTGTCACTGACCCACCACCTACTTTGGCACCCCAATTCACAGGACGCTGAATTTGTGAGATATGGATTTAAAATAATGAAGTGATCAGAGTGATTTTTATTTTATATAATAACTCATTGTCCACAATGGCTCATATGTAGTCTTGTCCAATTCTTTGGTAGAGTTTTGCAACTTTTAAATATGCGTACTTTGAATAGAATCACACAGTACAGTGTTGACTTATACTAGAGATGTCCAGACATTCCCTTCCAGATGTTCTTGAACTGAACCTGCCAGAGAGTGATTGAAGGTGTAGTCCATGTGTTGCTGGAGGGCCAAGACTGAACATCCCTAGTTTAAACCTTTTATGATTACTCTTCTATACATACATACATATATCTATTTGATCAAAGTAAATATGACTGTTGTTATGGAAGTGGTTAACTCAGTCATGCATACATGCTAATAAGTAATGATGTTTATTTATTTACTCTTTTCTAAATGCACTTCAGCAGAGCATTCCAAACTCATTAGTTTTCCTGTATTCTGTTTATATACTTGTCTTGTTAAAGAGGGACTGCCAAATTTCTGTTCTTGATGTAACAGACTATTCAGTCCAGTAAACATTATTGCTATGTGTTTGTCAAATAACAAGCAAAGTTTCATATAAATCAACTTTTAATTAAAGACTGAACCTTGATCAACCAGTCCTTTTACCCAACCCCTTACCTCATCTTCACTTTTTTTTGTAGAATTATAACCTTTTTTTGTGTTTATGGGTGTTTTACACAGGCATACCTTAAGGGAAATTTTTTGAGGCCCACTTGCTTTTAATGCATATTTAAAAAATGAACACTTTATAGGCATACGGTTGCAGACCATGGCAATCCGTTTTGGATACATAAACATGGCACATCATGGCAACTTTAGATGCATAAAATTGGCTTACCATGGCAACCAGCTTAAGATGCATTCAATTGGCACACCAGGGCAATCCGCTTTAAGTGCATAAACTTGGCACTTAATGGCAATCAGCTTTAGATGCATAAACTTGGCCCATCATGGCAATCACTTTTAGATGCATAAACTTGGCACATAATGGCAATTCGCTTTAGAGGCATACAATTGGCACACCATGGCAAACAGCCTTAGATGCATAAAATTGGCACACCATAACAATCTATTTTAAAAGCATACAATTGGCACACCATGGCAATAAGCTTTAGATGCATACAATTGGCTCATTATGGCAATTAGCTTTAGCAGCATACAATTGCAACATCAGGGATTTCAGCTTTAGATGCATACAATTGCCACACCATGACAATAAGCTTTAGAGGCATAATTCTTGGAAATCATGGCAGTTTTAGAGCAATAATTTTGGCATATCATGGCCGTTTTTGAGGCATAATTTTGGGTATCATGGCAGTTTTAGAGGCAGAAACTTGGCACATCATGGTAATCTGTTTTAGAGGCATACAACGTATGTATGTGTGTTTGAATGTAAGCATGTTTTTGTATGGTATGTGTGTGAATGTTAGTGTTTGAATGCAGGTGTGCATTTGTGTGCAGTGAATACACTTCCACACATATACAGAGACATGCAATAACACACCTGCAAATTCACACACAAATACACACAATGACACCTAGATTCCCACACACAGCTACACTGACACAATACACACATGGACACACAAATACACACACTGACACAAAAGGATACACATACATAGACAGGAGATGAGGGTGACAGTGTGGGAGGGAGTGTGTGTGTGTTGGTGACAGCGTGGTGGGAGCAGGATGAGAAAGTGTTACAGAGTGGGGCAGGAAGAGAAGGGGTTACAGTGTGAGGAGCTGCAGCCCAGAGGTGCTGAGCAGGCTGATTGATGGGATACAGGGCAAGCCGGGGGGCCCCCTCCTGTTGGGCTTGCGGTCACGAACTGAGGGCCTGACTAATCAGTCTGCCTTACGTTCTCTTAGATCTCCGGTGGCCCTGGAGGCGTGGGTCAGCGAGACCCACTGGGAATCACTCTGTGATCCACCAGTGTGTCGAAACCCACACTTTGGGAAACCCTGGCACACATCTAGGGCCGGCGCCACCGTCAGACGAACTAGGCATTCTCCTAGGGCGCCGACCTGCTGAGGGCGACCACCAGGATATTTCCTGGTGGGCTGCCTGCCGCTGTCTGGGGCCGCATCGCTGGGCGAGCGGCTCTTGAGCCGCCCCCAGCGCCGGGCCGATCCTTAAGGCGCCTGAAGGTGGGGGAGCTGAGGGGAGCCCTGTCACAAGGGGCCTCAGGGCGCCCCTGAAGCTGTATTAGATAAGGCAGAGCAAACACCTGCTTACCTTGATGGCAGGTGCCTGCTCTGCCAAAAATGCAGATGACCTGTCCTGAGGAGAGGGGGACAGAGAAGCCAGGCGGCAGGGGGGCTGTTCTTGCAGCCTCTCACTCCTCCCTCATGCGCCGCCTGTGATGCCGGGAGCTGGAATATTACGTCATTCTTGCCCTGCATACTAAACAGCGGGCGGGAGGAGAGAGGAGCTGCCCCACACTGGACCTCAGGTAGGGGAGTGTTTGACTGTCAGTGAGTGAGGTGTGTGTGTGTGTGTGTGTGTGTCAGCGAGTGTCTGCCTGTGAGTGTGTGTGTGTGTGTCTGTCAGTGAGTGTATGTCTGTCTGTCTGTCTGTCTGTCCGTAAGTGTATGTATATGTAGATAGTGGAAGTGCACTCAACCCTGCTCTAATGGATAAGTCCCAGTACCAGGAAGGACTAAACATGGAATTTCGAATATAAAAAATAATCCAGGCACTCCAACGAATTCCAAAGCAAAGGCAATTTTATTAGAACCAGGAACCAAAAGGCCTTTTGGTTCCTGGTTCTAATACAATTGCCTTTGCTTTGGAATTCGTTGAAGTGCCTGGATTATTTTCTATATTCCAAATTCAGTGAGTGTATGTATGTCTGACTGCCTGTCAGTGAGTGTGTCTGTCAGTGAGTGTGTCTGTCAGTGAGTGTGTCTGTCAGTGAGTGTGTCTGTCAGTGAGTGTGTCTGTCAGTGAGTGTGTCTGTCAGTGAGTGTGTCTATCTGTCAGTGAGTGTATGTGAGATTGTCTATCAATGAGTGAGTGTGTGTCTGTCTCTGTCAGTGAGTGTGTGTCTGTCTCTGTCAGTGAGTGTGTGTCTGTCTCTGTCAGTGAGTGTGTGTCTGTCTCTGTCAGTGAGTGTGTGTCTGTCTCTGTCAGTGAGTGTGTGTCTGTCTCTGTCAGTGAGTGTGTGTCTGTCTCTGTCAGTGAGTGTGTGTCTGTCTCTGTCAGTGAGTGTGTGTCTGTCTCTGTCAGTGAGTGTGTGTCTGTCTATCAATGAGTGAGTGTCTGTCTATCAATGAGTGAGTGTATGTATGTCAGTGAGTGTGTGGCTGTCTATCAATGAGTGAGTGTCTGTCTGTCTGTCAGTGAGTGTGTCTGTCTGTCAGTGAGTGTGTCTGTCTGTCTGTCAGTGAGTGTCTGTCTGTCTGTCAGTGAGTGTGTCTGTCTGTCTGTCAGTGAGTGTCTGTCTGTCTGTCAGTGAGTGTGTCTGTCTGTCTGTCAGTGAGTGTGTCTGTCTGTCTGTCAGTGAGTGTCTGTCTGTCTGTCTGTCTGTCAGTGAGTGTCTGTCTGTCAGTGAGTGTCTGTCTGTCAGTGAGTGTCTGTCTGTCAGTGAGTGTCTGTCTGTCAGTGAGTGTCTGTCTCTGTCAGTGAGTGTCTGTCTCTGTCAGAGAGTGTCTGTCTCTGTCAGGGAGTGTGCGTGTGTGAGTCTGTCAGGGAGTGTGTGTGTGTGTCTGTGAGTCTGTGCATCTGTCTGTGAGTGTGTGTTTGTGTGTCTGTGAGTGAGTCCATCCGTCTGTCCATCTGTCTGTCAGTGAGTGAGTGTATGTCTGTCTGTCAGTGAGTGAGTGTATCTGTATGTCAGTGAGTGTGTGTGTGTGTCTGTCAGTGAGTGAGTGACATGAGGGGGCGGCAAAATGGATCTTTGCCTAGGGCGGCAGAAATCCTTGCACTGGCCCTGCATACCTCTTATATGTAACTGCAAATTTTAACTCAGATAATGTGCTCAGACTTTGCAGCATGTGTTTTTCTAGTAGGATCTCCCCACAGCTAGCAGAAAGATACCCCAGAAAAAAATACACCCAGAAAACTTTATCTCAATGAAGTTATCCGGGTGCCATGTCCCTCTAATTGTAACCTTGCAACTGAAAACATCACTTTTCTACAGAAATGGCAATGTTTACATTGTAGGGTTTAACCCCTTAAGGACCAAACTTCTGGAATAAAAGGGAATATTAAATGCCTCACTCTGACTGCCAATAGAGGCACTTTCAATGAAATAGCCGAGTCAAACTTCGTTATTTCAATCAGATGGTTTCAGATGGTGCAACGTGGCCTCATGTCGCTGAGGGGATTAGTACAGTTAGATAAAAACGATTGAATTAGGAATGCATGTTTATATTTCTAAAGCTGTAATGTTCCTTTAAGAATAATATTATAATATTCTGTATTGGTACTCTGCTCAGATCAGCTGCTTGTACGGACTACTTTGACTACTGGAATCCCTGACCTTGCCCTACGCTTTGTATATGTTAAACCTAGTCACTCTAAGGTCATAACAAAATGGTATAGAAAAAGACATGAAATACCCCAGATTGTCTAATTTTGAGAATGATGTGCCAGCAATGGTAATGTTCACTCTTAGGTTGTCAAAATCTGTAAAACATGTTCATGTTTGGCCCTGTTACTTCCCAAGAACCTGGAACGCCAGCCCATGGCCGACACTGCTGTACTCATGGTAAATTGCCTAATACAAATATTAGGACTTCACCACTAAGTGGGTCACAAAACCACATGCAATACCCCATCTGAAATGTTATCGGTTGCCTACGTTTGCAAATGGTTTACCATCATGTTAGTACTTTTCTTTTCTGGGCTGCCATACGGACTCAAAGGGGACGGACAAACGGCTTAGCCAACATCCCCAGGTTATGAATGAAATGTGCAGGCTGTGTATTTGGGCCTGTCATTTCTCAAATCCCAGAAAACTCATGAGACACAGAGTATGGATAGTTGTATTTTTTATTTATTTATTTATTTTTTTGCATTAATTTCAGTGTATTTTGCTTCTTTTGACTTTTCTCAACACCGAAAGGACTATGTGAAAACTATAGTTCAGGTCTAAACTAATTATAATGAGCCGCTTATTCTCCAAAGCGTAGCTGCATTCTTCAGTTCAGTTTAGCTCCTTTTTAAAACCTTTTACCCTCATTGAAAATGACCCCCGTTCCTTGAGTCCTTTGAGCCATATTTATAGTTTATTCAGAGTAGTAACATTCTTGACCACTTGGTGGGGCTTGGGGTTACTTGCGTTCTAAACAATTCTGTCTTTGGGAGGGGAAGACATTTTAGAATGTCAGTTTATGTATGTATTTATTTATTCTACAGTTCTTATATAGTGCTCTTATGTAGAGTGCTGTGCCGTTTACACAAAAATAAAAATGGTAATTATGCACACTGAAACAAAAGAAGACCATTGAGTTTAAAACCTGACAATAACTAAAACATCAGTATAATCATGTTCTATTTAATGTTTAATTTTTAAAAATATATTGCAATACATGTGATCATTCATGCTTACTTTTAGATTTATGTAGAATTTCCAATTTATATTATTTAGTGGTATTGTAATTTACATGTAACCACAACATATTCTTATTTTGTTCTTGTGTATCAGCAAATTGTGTTCCATTTTAAAGGGACACTATAGTCACCAAAACAACTTTAGCTAAATGAAGCAGTTTTGGTGTGTATATCATGCCTCTCTGCTCAATTCTCTGCAATAAGTTAAATCACTTTTGTTCCTATTTATGTAGCCCTAGTCACTGACCCCAAGCTGTAACTCACACAACATGCATGGGAAAAAAAAAAATATTATTCCAATCAGATGTTAACTTACTTTAGAAGTTTTCATCTCCTGGTCTGTAAACAGCAGGCTTGTGCAAGGTCCAACAAGCTGTTAACAGAACAGGCGATAATACATTCTAAATTAAACAGACTGTACAAGGAAAGTAAAGGAAATGTAAACATTAGATCTCACTTTGCAGAAAGTGTTTTTGAAGGCTGTACACATTACATGCAATGAGGTTTGTTTAGAGCTGCATAAACAAAGTGATTTGACTCCTAAATTGCAGAGAATTGAGCATTGAGACTGCAGGGGCGTGATCTATACACCAAAACATTGGTAACTATAGTGTCCCTTTAGGCTGTAATGTCTGTCATAGCATGCTATATTTATCAAATTTGTCTATGCTACATACTGCATTAAATATGACATACATTTGATAAAAGAATAGCCATTTTGCTTTGTGTAATAAAGCTCCAGCTATTTTTTTTTTTTAAAGCTCCAGCTTGCTTAATAACCAAAGTGGCTGTTTCTATCAATCATATATTTTATTTTATTCATACTTATCAGAAGATGACAACTGTGCAAATCGAAAAGTCTGGGGGCTGCAGACACTTAAAGGTAATTATGCTTAAATTACATTTTGAGTAAGCGTTCCACATACGAGAACTGTGCCCTTAAAAAATGATGATAGGTGATGATGATTAGTAATATGACTTGTATATTTTTATCTACCTCACATTGCTTTTGTTTATCATCAGTGGTCCAGAAGTCCCTGCCAGACCCAATGTTAAAAGATTCTTCAGAATGGAAAGCACTAAATTTAGAACAAGATTTATTTTGTATAAATGACAAAAATAAAAAGTACAATATGCAGCTTAGTTAATCAGGCCCACTGATGAAGCCTATATTTATTAGAAGAGCATGCCAAAATACTAACTTTTCTGGACCTGTGTCCCTTTATCAGTGTAACAGGGGCATTTGTTACCAATACATGTGCATTTTGACATGCTCTTCTCCAGTGGGCCTGATTAACCAAGCTGTGCATTGTATGTTGTATTTTTCTCATGTTGATTTTTTGCTAATCCAGCCATAGCATATGTACTTATGCTGCGCTAGGTAAACAATTTTTAGAGATTTTTCCGCTAAATTTTAGTTTGCATACTCTTAAATATTCCTATTGGTATACTTTATTTTGTAGCAGAGAAAGCAACAACCCAAGTTACATGGTAAGATAGCAGGAAGATAGGTTTATATTATGCAGATATTAAAAGATCTATTTATCCTATACATATGTTCTCAATAGTTATACAGCTATTGGGTCCCTCTAGACCTTATGTGTAAGTATCCCTTTAAAATCCACTGTATTTGTTACATGTTCTATTCTCAATTTGGTAGTTTTGTGGGTTTTTTTTTCTTCGTATCTGCAACATGCATTCGTAGTTTGTATTGCTGTGTGGATTAGCTGTGAAGAAAACAGCTGGAGTAGAGTGCCTCAGACCCTCTCTTAGAGAGAATATAAACACAGAACTTAATGTAATCAAATACTACAAGAATCCTACCCAAGTTCTTCTATTTTGTGTATGTCATAAAATATTTTTGTTGAGCAGTAAGAAAATATTTTACAATCAATACAACAAGCTGTGTTCCATTTCCTAAATTCACGTTGGGTATCTGCGTGCAGTTTCAAAAGTACAGATTAACTACAGACTTCTTATTACGCACAAAATGACATTAGCTGGCAGTGGGCGTATATTCTAGAGTGCGCGTTCTTTAACACAAGTGTGCATCCAAAGTCACATTGCAGAGAAATAGAAAAAAAACTAATTGTGTTTACGAAGACAGAGATCATATTGGTAAAAATCAGGTTAGAATACATTTGTATGTTAAGTATTTTTACACATATGTATAGCTGCCACATGTTTTTTGTTAATATTATTTAAAACATTATAGAAACGGTTCTGCATCTTATTATTCGTTATTGTCAAGAACATTTGAAAGAACTTGTAACAATTCGGATTACATAAATCATATGTGTATCAAAATTTGTATCCACTAATAATGTTAGACTGTTCTGGTGATCATTTTTTTTTTTTTTTTTTTTTTTTTTTTTTACGAGGACTTGTTTGTTTACTTGTAAAAGATAAGTCTACAATAGTTTAGAGATTAAAGAAATATTCTGGGTGTAAGAATGTGCCCGATAGCACAGCATGGTGATGAGTGACTAGGATCTGGAAGTGCAGAGAGAAAGTAGTGTCACATTTCACTTTCATTTGGGTTCTTGCCCTGTTTTATATGTGTTTTCTGTGTCAGTGCTCGAATAAGGGTGTTGACGTGTTTGACAATTATCCTTTATTTTGTGCAAATTTTTATCTGCAACAATATCAGCTGCTTGAGACTTGACAGTTCTTGAGAGAATCAAAATTGCTGGAACAAGCAGTACATTGTTCTTATTCCCACTCTGTATGTCACAACATTTAGTGTAATAATAATAATCATCGTTGCAAGTAATGGTTTCCAATAGAATCCATCTTCTCACAAGCAGACATGCATAGTTCCTGAGTGCATAGGATGGAAGACATCGGTATGTGTTCTAATAAACCCATTTAGATTGTAAGCATTTTCAAGCAGGGTCCTCATGAACCTAGTGTTCCTGTAAAGATGTTGTAATTGTGTAATTTATTATTAAATTCCCCCCTTTATAATATTGTAAGGGCCTTGGAAATAAGTTGGCGCTATATAAATACCAATAACATAACCATAAGGACTGTCCAACCTTAATTGTAGGGTGCCTTTTAGAAATGTGATTACTGTCACAATTTCAGAGGTAATGTTACTACAGGCTATTTTAATCCCTTCAGGAGAAACCACGTGTCAGGATTGTGACAACAAAATGAAATGTCACTAATCCTGGTTTGGATGAAGTTAATGGACTGATATACTTGTAATGATGGCTTTAGTTACTTCTAGTCTTCCTCTTCTCGATGTCCCCTATATACTCCGCAGAAGTGTTATCACCAGCTTTTTAAAGCCAGAGGTGATCTTTACTTCCATTTGCAAGTCTTTGAGCTCTAGTATTAGGACTACAAACTTAGCATTTCTAACACTAGTGTTTTATATTAAATATTGAGTTGTTTACCCCCCTCCAGAAGTAAGTAAGTAAATATATTTGCTTAACCTTTATGTCTTGATGCATCATAAATACAGATGATCTCAGCCAATCCAGTTCCTCCCCATAGGGAACCATTTGGAGGCTAGTGCACATGCTCCGCAATCACCGCTCTGAGCCAGTCCAGATTCATGGACTCAATACATCTTTTGTAAGACCGCACCCGGGAAGCAACTCTAGACGTGGCATTAGGCAGCATTGTTGACACTGCATTGGCAAGCTATTTACCCAGGAAATACTATATTAAGCTGGAGAAAGCACAGATAATTTCTCCCGTGGAGAATCCACAGATAATTTCAGTTTTTTTTTCCCCCAATATGGAACTTACGACCTGACATCCTTTTCCAGATCTGTTTTGTTGGGGTCCCCTCAATATTTCACTTTACCTTAATTTAAAAGAACACGCAGGCATGCTTCCCACCCACTCCCAAATGCCAACCAATCTCAAAGCTTAGTGTTGTTGTGTAAAACGAATCCTGCGGAATGTTATAGTGTAACATGGAGACATCTTTTTAAGCAGAGGTAGAGAAGTAACATTTGTAGAAATTGTGAAATTTTCTTGGGAAAATTGCAGTGAAAATAAAGTCATTTTGTGACAGAGGGAACATAGTTACATAGCTGAAAAGAGACTTGGCGTCCATCAAGTTCAGCCTTCCTCACATTTGTTTTTTGCTGTTAATCCAAAAGAAGGCAAAAAAAAAAAAAAAAAAAACAGTTTGAAGCACTTCCAATTTTGCAACAAACTAGGAGAAAAAAATCCTTCTTGACCCCAGAATGGCAGTCAGAATAATCCTTGGATCAAGAAGCTATTACCCTACATTGAAAAATTATATACTTGAATATTCTGTTTTTGCAAGTATGCATCTATTAGCTGTTTGAACATCTGTATGGACTCTGATAAAGTCACTTCTTCAGGCAGAGAATTCCTCATCCTTATTGTTCTTATAGTAAAAAAAACTTTTCTTTGCCTTAAACGAAATCTTCTTTCTTCCAGTCTAAATGACCTCGTGTCCTATGTAAAGTCCGGTTTGTGAATAGATTTCCACACAATGGTTTGTATTGAACCCTGATATATTTGTATGTTATCAAATCCCCTCTGAGACGACATTTTTCTAAACTAAAGAGGTTTAAATTTGTTAACCTTTCTTTATAGCTGATGTGTTCCATTCCTTTTATTAATCTTGTAGCCAGCCTCTACACCCTCTCCAGTGCCATAATATACCTTTTTAGAACAGGTGCCCTGTAAAAATTGCTGTATTATGCCTAAAATAAAAGTAAACACCATGTCATAAACATATCATTGTAAAAAAACATGTTCCGTACTCCATTTTTTATTTTATTATTTTCAATTTTTCCGGCAAAAATAAAAACAAAAAAAAACCTGTTCCCCGCTCTGCTTTTTTCCCCCATTTATAAGCAGGGGTCAAGACCAGGATAGAACATATTCTCCAGAAAAGCACATCTGTGCCCTTTCCTCCAAGCATCATAGTAATCCATCTAGATCTACGCTGAAATCATAAACATGGTTCTACACAGCCAAGCTTGATATTCTCCAACAAATGTTGTTTTGCTCTCTGTCAAACAGCCTGTAAGGATGTGTGACTATAATACTGGGAACTATCTGTTTATTCTCCTTAAATTATGCAAAATAACCATAAACTTCTAGCACAGCACCTATTTTTAATTCCATGGGAAACATATGAGAGACAGGACAAAGTGACTATTTAATAACCTAAACATTGTCCACTGTCTGAGGACTTTGAAGAATTTGCAAAGATCCCCGACGGTACCGTTACTGCTGGGAGATTTGGGGTTGGGGAAGCAGCGAAATTTCAACACCGTCCAAGAAATCTGATGTTTATGATCTGTGAGAAAGTACCTTGGAAGAACGTGAACAAGGTCATCCAGAATGTAAAAATATTGTTTTGTTGTTCTGGCCACATGCTAAAAATGATCAAATCATGGAATAGCGCAATATTTGACCATTTTGCTAAAGCGATCATAACTTTGCAAAACCTTTATAATTATAATATCAATTTTTTATATCATCAATGCACAGCAATCTAGACAGTTTCCTTGTAAAGAATGTATATTGCAATAGCTACAGGGGTTTTCCAGCAAGGGAACAGAGATATAAAAATGTGCAGACGCTGTTTCAGTTAAAAATTGAGGCTGTCTGTGCAGTCTATAAATAAACATAAATAAATAAGAGGATGTTTGCCTACAGACGAAAAGGACCAATGTGGCAGTTTCTATTAAGTAATTATAGCTAAGGACACTGGGATAGTTGGTAGGTGCCACTCAATACTAACCCTGTGGACTGTTAAATGGAAAGCTAGGCTGGACTTCATATTTTTGATGCATATTATAGATTTTGACTCAAAATTTCCATTTCCAAGTGGAAATTGACCTCTGGCAAGCAGGATTCGATGGGGAGGGTTTATTCTTGGCTTATCGTATGTGTATGCCAGGTTGGAGCAGTGTTAATTTTGTTGACTAACCATTTGAGTCAAATTTTAATCGACTAACATTTTTGAGATTTAGTCGATTAAAACGAAAACAATTCAGATGACTAAAATACGACTAAAAATAAAATGACATTTTAGTCAAAAGACTGACTAAAACTAAATTGAAATGTAGTTTGTCATAGTTCACCAAAGTTAATACTGCACAGAGGGGCTGTGTGGAATGGGAAAGAGAGACAGACCAGGGCTTGGAAGAGAGACACCTAGAGATGCTGGGAGGACACAAAGAGACACAGAGTTTCCAGGGAAGAGGCAAAAGAGACCGATAGAGGCTTTATTTAAACCCCTTAGATTTTAGTTGTGCTGACTAAAATCTGCAGTAGATTTAATCGACTAAAACTAAAACCGTTCAGATGACTAAAACACGACTAAAACTAAAGAGGCTTTTTAGTCAAAACACTAGGACTAAAACTAAATAGAAATTTCCCGCCAAAATTAACACTGGGTGGGAGTGAAGCTGTCTTTCGGACGTGCTTAGCTCAATGAAGGCACATGCTTCTCCTGCAGGAGGAACCCAGGTGTACTCTTGCCACCATAACTACATCATCCATGGTTATGGTGCCTGGAATGTCTTTTCTTTTTAATTTTAATGGAGAAGAACAGAGACCGGTATACATAAACATAAAAAAAAAATAAAAATACACATTCTAGAGACAATTCTTATGGCCCATTTCCCTAAAATTGAAAACCAAGCACACGCGTATTAAACCTGTGACGGCAGATGCCATGTTCCTTGCAGTTTAGGCAGTCTAGCAGTAGACACTATTGGATGCCCCTATCTTCTTTTCAAATAGTTTTTATTAGGTATTTAATATTATACTAAAATGAAAAGAACTAATTAAATAAACTATAATACGAAATTGGAAAGGGGAATCTTTGTGAAAGTATCCATCTGAATTTACAATACATTTGTGCAATATTGATACGTCGGTATTTCTCGATTTATAATAGAACAATTATAATATATTTATGTAAAACGAATAAAACAAGTTTGTACAACTAATAATTTTCAGTTTGAATAGTTTCAATTCTAAAGATTTTTTTTACCTTTTAATTCTAAAGATTTATTTTTTACCTTGTTTTCCCACTCAGTCCAGACATAATGAAGCTGATCCCATAATAAATATGGCTGTCAAATAGCCATCTCATACGCGTTGTTTTCTAATGCTAACTATAGTACATGAACTATAGAGGGCATAGCAGGGGATTTCCAATATCTGGGTAAGTTGGATGTGGTGATTCTAAGAATATGTCCTATGGCTACTCTGTCTACTTTTATTAACAGATTCTGGAAATGTTTTAAAGAGCCCGAGTTCCGATGTAAATGTGGTAATATATGGGTTAACCTTTTTAACAAGTTTATGATTATCACTCCAGAATCTAGCAAGCTAAGGGCAATACCACCATATGTGTGACATGGTACCCATCTCATCACACTCCCTCCAACATCTGTCTGAGACTTTACGATTCATTTTGTGAAGGCCTGTCTTCTAATTTATGTAATAGACCAGGGCTTCCCAAACTTTTATGGTCCGAGACCCACTTTTGAAAACGGTAATTTTTTGAGACCCACTTGCTTTTAATGCATATTTTAAAAATGAATAAACTTGGCACATCATGACCCGCTTTAAAGGCATAAAACTGGCAAATCGTGGCAATCAGTTAGAGAGGCATAACATTGGCACAACATGGCAATCCATGGCATAAAATTGGCATATGGCAGCTTTAGAAGCATAAAATTGGCACATATTGGAAATCAGCTTTAAAAGCATACAATTGGCACACCATGACAATCCGCTTTAGTGAGGGTGACAATGTGGGGGGGAGGTGAGGGTGACAATGTGGGGGGGAGGTGAGGGTGACAATGTGGGGGGGAGGTGAGGGTGACAATGTGGGGGGGAGGTGAGGGTGACAATGTGGGGGGGAGGTGAGGGTGACAATGTGGGGGGGAGGTGAGGGTGACAATGTGGGGGGGAGGTGAGGGTGACAATGTGGGGGGGAGGTGAGGGTGACAATGTGGGGTGGTGAGGGCGACAATGTGGGTGGGAGGTGAGGGCGACAATGTGGGTGGGGGGTGAGGGCGAAAATGTGGGTGGGGGTGAGGGTGACAATGTGGGGGGGAGGTGAGGGTGACAATGTGGGGGGGAGGTGAGGGTGACAATGTGGGGGGGAGGTGAGGGTGACTGTGACTGTGGGGGGGAGGTGAGGGTGACAATGTGGGGGGGAGGTGAGGGTGACAATGTGGGGGGGAGGTGAGGGTGACAATGTGGGGGGGAGGTGAGGGTGACAATGTGGGGGGGAGGTGAGGGTGACAATGTGGGGGGGGAGGTGAGGGTGACCATGTGGGTGGGAGACAATGTGGGGGGAGGTGAGAGTGACAATGTGGGTGGGGGGTGTGGGTGACAATGTGGGTGGGGGGTGTGGGTGACAATGTGGGTGGGAGGTGAGGGTGACAATGTGGGTGGGAGGTGAGGGTGACAATGTGGGGGGGGAGGTGAGGGTGACAATGTGGGGGGGAGGTGAGGGTGACAATGTGGGGGGAGGTGAGAGTGACAATGTGGGTGGGGGGTGTGGGTGACAATGTGGGGTGGTGAGGGTGACAATGTGGGTGGGAGGTGAGGGTGACAATGTGGGGGGGAGGGGAGGGTGACAATGTGGGGGGGAGGGGAGGGTGACAATGTGGGGTGGTGAGGGTGACAATGTGGGGTGGTGAGGGTGACAATGTGGGGGGGAGGTGAGGGTGACAATGTGGGTGGAAGGTGAGGGTGACAATGTGGGTGGGAGGTGAGGGTGACAATGTGGGGTGGTGAGGGTGACGTGTAGTCTCAGAGCGTTACCGTGGTAACCCGCGGTAACGCTCTGTGATTGGCCGAGCTCGCTGACAGTTACTGCATGGTCTGCCCGCCGCGGAGGGGAAGCTGCAGCCTGGAAGGTGCGCAAGGATTTCTCCCCTGCGGCACATATTGCAAGCCGCTGGGCACCTTCTTGGTGTCAGGCCCTTGAGGGCCTGACTGTCTCCCGGCGTGGGTCAGTGCGACCCACCAGAAATCAGCCGGCGACCCACCGTTTGGGAAACCGTGTATTTAATAGACTATTACAGCTATTGGACACCTCTGTCCTTTCTGCAGGGAAACCTATGTACTTTGCACGTATGGGGCTATCGCCAGAAACCTTGGCAGTACAGCAATTTGCTATTAATCCCTATAATCAAGAACTGTAATTATGATGCTTGCATTGTGCTTTTAATATAGTTTCAGAACATGGAAATATAACCCTGTTCTCATCATCCCAAATGTCTCCTGTTTTTAATTTCAAGTATAGTAATATATATTGCAAGAAATGCTGCTGTCGTTCTGCCTGTTCTCCGTGCATTGACATTCAGAAATTACAGGTAACTATAGCAACCTGAACCTTGTTGTGATGCGTATTATAAAGGTAAGCAGCTCATTGGGTTTCAGTTATATTTTCTGGGCCATGAATCATCTAATCATTGGATTTCAAGGCTGAAATCAAATTATGTTCCAGTTACATAGTTCTTCATGGACTCTCACAAAACCATTCTACCCACATTAACAACTGTGAAACTTCAACCCATATATGCCAAATTAATATATTTTGTAATCATGAGCATGTAAAAATAGTGAATGAGGAGAATTGGATTAAAGAAGTTGTGAAATCACATGTTGAACACAGTGAGCCATCATTCTCCTTCCACTTTAGAAAATACATATGTGAATTTTTAGATTAAAGGGAAACTACAGCCTTCAGAATGCAAATCTGTGTTCCTAACAATATAGTGCCACTCTCCCTAAAACTTTTTAGGTCCCCCCTGCCACGTGCAATACAAATTTAAGAAATAAAAAGTTTTACTTAACAATTTTTTACTGGTATTTATAACGCGCCAACAGATTCCGCAGCGCTGTACAATTAGTGAAGGAAGTAATATACACACACAAATACAAAAGGTCTGTGCCCCTCTCTTTCTCAACCACACCTGGATCAAGGGGAAGATGGGTCAAGAGATGTTATTTTAAGATGGGTACTACAGTAGCATGTTTAAGGTCCGTAGGGACAACACCAGAAGAGAGAGCAGTTAAAGATGTGTGTGTTAAGGAAGGCACAATTCCTGCTCAGTTTTTCAGGTTTACCCAGCAAGATCATGTAGGAGGTATGGCCTCCTCCGTGATGGTCCAATCCATATGTGCATTCACAAATCCCCATAGGAAAGCTTTAAGTCAATGCTTTCCTATAAGGCTTCCACGTCACTTGACTGAGTTGTACTCTGCCTGTGCCTCAGTCATGCTCAAAGCCGTTAGAGGAGGACTTAATGATTCAATGTAAACATTGCAGGTTCTAAAAAACTGCAATCTTTTACATTGCCGGATTAGGCGGAGAGGGACACTGCACCCAGACCACTTCATTGAGAAGAATGATGTGGGTAAGTGTAGTCACCAAATCAACTTTAGACTGAGGCAGTTTTGTGTATAGGTCATGCCCCCTCAGTCTCACTGCTCAATTGTGTCTCTGTTATTTAGGAGAAAAATCACTGTTGTTTGTTTATACATGCCTAGTCCCACCTCCCCCACCAGTGACTCACACAGCCTACATGAAACAATTGTTTTATTTTCAATTGAATGTTAACTTGCTTTTGAAGTTTTTATTTCCTGCTCTGTAAGTTATGTAACTTTAATCACACATAGAAAGCTACTGCTAACATTTAACATTGCAGGGATAAGAAATTGCTTATTAGACAGACTGCAATAAGGAAGTGTAAACATGTTATCTCACTTTACTAGAAATGGTTAGGAAGGCTGAGTAAATCACATGCAGGGAGGTGTGCCTAAGGCTGCAAAAGCAAAGTGATTTAACTCCTAAAAGGCAGAGAATAGAGCAGTGAGACAGCAGGGGGCATGATCGATGCAACAAAACTGCTCTTTTAAGCTAAAGTTGTTTTGGTGATTGTAGTGTCCTTATGAAAGCAGTAAACACATTTAGTAGCCAATATTTCAACCAAATGTACCCTCTACCTGTTGCTTTGAGTATTTTTGATGCTTGGAGTAACTCACTCTCCCGCCGCACAAAACTGTTTGTTTTATT
The DNA here is from genome assembly GCF_036172605.1 of Pelobates fuscus. Classification (NCBI taxonomy): domain Eukaryota; kingdom Metazoa; phylum Chordata; class Amphibia; order Anura; family Pelobatidae; genus Pelobates; species Pelobates fuscus. Next base: position 124,555,087 of record NC_086324.1, read on the forward strand.
TCTCTGGAGCCCTGTGATATTAAAAGATCACTATAGTGTCAGGAAAACAAACTCGTTTAGCATCCTTAAGTCCCCCCCACCCTTCAGCTACTTACCTTTATCCAGCGCCGGGCTCCCTCGGCACTGGTGACCTCTCCTCCCCCACCGACGTCAGCTCCTGAGTGGAGCGGAATGCGCATGCGCGGCAAGAGCCGCGCACACGTTCACAGTTTATAGGAAAGCATTTCTTAATGCTTACCTATGGACGTTCTACACGCTGGATGCGAATTTCACATCCAGCGTCGCAGATGTGCCTCTAGCGGCTGTCAGGAAGACAGCCACTAGAGTTTGGATTAACCCTACATGTTTACATCTGAAGGGTTAAAACCTGGGGGACCTGGCACCCAGACCACTTCATTGAGCTAAAGTGATCTGGGTGACTCTAGTCACATTATTATGGAGTACTTTCTAAAACAAGTATAAACACTCCACATTACTCTGTTTTACGTGTGTGCGTGTGTGCGTGCATGTGCGTGTGTTCGTTCAGAAAATAAGACATTTGACCGGGGAGCCTGGCCGTCGACCTAAGCAGACGCAGGGGACTCGAGCTCCTGCTTCCCGGGCAGGAAAACCGGCATAATCGAGGGCTGAATAGCCCAAGGACCCACCAGGGTGCGACTACCAAGTCGGGGGTGCACCTCTGGGCACACCGATACCCTTTCTGGGCTCGTAGGAGCCGGAAAACCGTAACGGCAAACGCGGCCTACAGGGACCGGAGCTGGGGAGAGGAGGCCGCTCTCTCCGACACCGGATCCCTTCAACGACGAAGCAGGGTTCCAGCCCCCCCCCCCCCCTGGACCGGTGGGGGATATCCCGGTCCTACTAGCTGGACGGACCAGACAGGCTGCCCAGACTCGAGCACACACTACCGGGAGAAGCAAGCAGGAGTCAGGCGGAGCGTGTCCAAGATGGCCGCCCGCCATGATTCACAGAGGGGAGCCACGAGCAAAGGTGTGCAGCCCTCCTCCCTAGAGGCCCTCGACAGGCTCTACTCGGCCTTCTACAAGCTACAATGTAGCAGGGGCATGCCCGGTCTTCCAGCAGCGCGGGCAGTGGCCATGTGGATTCGACCGCTGACCCGCCGACGTTATTATAGTGCCCCACTACAAGCACTCCAAGCGGGCGTTCGCCCACACAAGCACAGACAAGCGACTAAAACAGAGACAGTTCACACCAACTTGGGCACCCCAACCTACTTACACGTAAGCGGTAAGGTGCGAGCCGTATCACCCAAAAGCCCAGAGCGCACCTCCGACCAGCTGCCCACCATGCGGCTACCTGACACAGGAGTGGCACAACAAGCATCGCCGGCATCACCCGCCCGCCGCACGACCATCACCGCTGAAACAGACCCGCAGGGAAGAGGCGCTCAGTCACCAACCACGCACCTAGCCAGCAACCACCTCTTACCACTGCAAGGGACGAAGATGCCACAACGGACCAGCACCTCCCCAGCACCCCGCTTCAGATCCGCATCCACGACCTCCAAAGCAGCGAGAGCGGTTGGAAGACGGAAGGGACAGACGGTAGGGAGACACGGAACTCACGGCGACCCGGACTCTCCTTCCTACCTCATGAGGGGCAGGCCAGTGCAAGCAGATGCAAGGAGTCAGAGGGACAAGCCGAGAGACTCAAGCTCCCCCACGGGTGGATTTGGACTGACAGCCGCGGGCATAGGTTGAGTCGGCTATGTGTGAAGGGACGCTAGTTATATAAATGCCAGAATCCGCAGCTTCTTCTCCCCCATAATATTGCTCTTAAGGTGCCTTGTATACTTCCCACATACTATGCATAGCCTTGCTTTATTTAGCACGCACACAACCCTTCAATAGTTATTGCCACCGCGACTCTTATTTACATATTTATCTGTATTACCTCCCAGCGTAATGCAGATAACCCACTAGCTTATACTATAACACACAATCGATTTACTAACCCTGTTCCATGCGCACACATAAGCCTTATGCTGCCCTACAGAATTGTGATGCATTATAAAAAGGTGCAATACACCTATAATCATATGCACAACTAGTAGTGGTGGGTGCACACTTAGCCTAGCACGATTTACTGTAATAATTATATATTGTGTAAACTCCAAAGAAGCTAAGAGTTATTATGTCCGACGCATGTATATTTTGTATGTTTAGTATAATTATTTTATGTTTGACTAGCTTATGACATAGCGTAGAAACCATTATTCAGAAAGTTACAAGCGATAGTATTCACTGTGACTGAACTATTCAGCAAGCAACTATAAAACTAGTAACTTAACTGTAAGATGCGACATACCAAACGGGCAGTAGCGCAGTAATTACACAAGCAAACGCAATCGTGCCTTTTTTAGGATGGTACCTTATTTAGAATGTATCCTTCTTTAGCAGGTAATCAAGCAATTGAGCAATGCCCAAAGTTCACTCATATTTACTCCACGACAGTCTTACCCATGTTATATCTCAAGCATGATACATGCCTTAACACTGTTTTAACATGTCACTCAGAACACTGACAATTATTGTTGGGGCACAGTGAGCAATGGCACCGTATTACCTGAGCTCCGACTCCTAGTTACCTCTTAAACTTGTTGTGTTATATCCTTCCTGTTTCAACGCACTAGGCGCTAACATGAGTAGACCGGGCACGTAGCCGTTCATCCCCGACTTAAGCCTATAAAACGATGTTTTTAGCATGACCCTCACCTTTATTTTGTCCTAAACCACACTATCAAGCGGTAGACAAAGCGACTGTTCATTCTAGGTGGTTAGGAAGTATATGATGCTAACCTGATTGTTTTTTTTTCACTTTACAAAAAAAAAAGTGCAATGTCTCTAATGCCAAGTAACATATGTGAATGCCAATAGATCTGCACCAGCTGTTGTGGCAGTGCAACTTGCATGTTTTTCTCTCTGCACGAACAAAATAAAGAATTAAAAAAAAAAAAAAAAAAAAAAAAGAAAATAAGACATTTGGCACTCCAGCTTCAAAAAGTCTGGATCCAAGTAACCACAGTGCTGCTCAGCACTACCTATATTTAACAAATTAAGAGACGAGAGCACTCAATTTATTTTCAAAAAATATATATTATCATGGCAATCGATGTTTCAACCAGCAGGTCTTGATCAAGATGATGGGGAAAAATCTGACACTGGATGTCCTTATGCAGAGTGCTAGGACGTCCAGCGTCAGATACCGGACCAAAGGAAGCGCCTTCAGTGGCTGTCTGGTAGACCGCTACCGAAGGCTGACTTAGTGCTGCAATGTAAACTACAAAACTACTAAAATTTCCAATGTAAAATGTTTTACAGTGCAGTGCTAAGTGCAATAGGGACCCTGTACCCAGACCACTTCAATTAGCTGAAGTAATCTGGGTGCCTGTAGTGCCCTTTAACAATTCTCCTCCTATATTCTTAGTTTATCAGGTAGTCTTTGTAAAAGAGTGTGACAGCTTCATTTTCTGGCTTACAGGAATCTACTAAATATAAAACATGAACAAAAGTGTGAATAAATACAGTAAAGTTGTTATTTTTTTTGTTTTTATTTTTTGTACTTCCTCATTTCAGTTCCAGTTTTGATAATAAATGGATTGCATGTACACCCATAATGCACTATACATGATTTCAGTTTTACAATTTAGTAGCTGGGATAGCCCGTATTCTGCAGGATGGGAAAATGTCAGGTAACACTCTTTCATATATACCTTTACCAGCACAGTATTTAGATGGCATGTTCACTTGAGGTTATCCTAGTAACTTATTGTTCCACTTAAAATAATCTGATGCATAGGTTAATATAGGACTTTAATAATGTACGTTTTGGTGAGCTTTGTCCCTGTAAGTGGTGAAAAAAGCACTGTCTTTATGTTTTGTATAGATTTAGCATAATCTGTGCTCTAGCATCGATATTTCTAGTTTAAAGGCTTACTTCAGTGATTTGAAGTGGTCATGGTGCCTGCACATACTGGGTTTAACCCCATGACTGACTTCTGGCAAAGTGATAGGGTTATCATTAGTTTTATTTTTGGTTAAAGTACATTCTGGGCATTTTTAATAAGTGTTCCATTCATTGCCTTAGAGAGGTCAGGTGACCCTCTTAATCATTGAATGGATCGACTTCTGAAATTCTGCAGAAGTCGAAAGCACATCATCCCGGAGGTAACATTGCCTTGAGCCTGTTGCCAGGGTACTCGTGGCATCATTAGCCCTACAGTGGACTGTAGTGGTTTTGGTGCTTGGAGTAACTTGTTCAATGCAGATTTAATTTCCAGCAGCTAAAATAATTAGCATTGAGTTGAGTTATAATTGGTAATCAGTTCCCCGGGACATGAAAACCAGCATAAACGAAATCACCGTTCCTGGTTATAGAATGTTATTATCTTGTCTCTGGGAATGTTACTATTTTACATTTTACACCTGTGTAACATTCTCATTCCAAATCCCCTAAGGCTATAATGTTCATATCTTGTGTAGAATTATTTTTTAAATGAATTGATGTCAGTGATACTCTTACTTAAAATAATTGTTATTGTTATTATGTGAAGAGGCCATGGAATAATTAGCCATTTCTTAATTTGAAGCCATTTTATGCGTGCATTGCTGAGTAGAAGTTGAGGGCCTGGGGGTATCTGCCCTTTTGCCATACCTGCCATCTGAAACAAGTTTGTGACTACTGAGCCATACATTAGCATGGCTCATCACAAAATAAGACACATTGCTATGGTTCATTCGTGTTCTTCTAATTGTATGTCAGTACGTGCTCGCTCAAGATACTCATTCCTTGAGGTTGTAAACAATTGGTTGGCTGTAGTTGAGCATGACTCTGTTCTCCATGAGCTCCAGACGTGTTTTTTTGCAATTTCATTTAACCGCTTAATACCTGGAGTTTGAACAGTTTCATATTTTTGTTATTAATTAGATCTTTCTAGTATTGGATTAATATTCTGATTAATTTAAAGGGACACTATAGCCACCCAGACCGCTTCATCTCATTCAAGTAATCTGGGTGCAATGTCCCTGTCCCACTTAGTCCTGCAATTTTAAAAGGTTTAGAGAAACTGCAATGTATACATTGTAGGGTTAAAACTGCCTCTAGTGGCTGTATACCAGAGAGCCACTAGAGGCGCTTCCTATGGAGAAGGTCTAAGGCACACTCGCAACATCTAGAGTGTTTTAGCTCCTGATCTGTTAATAGCTTGTTAGACCCGGCAAGTACCTCCTGTATGTCAGTAAAGTTCAATTTACAGAGCAGTAAATACAAAAGTAAATTAACAACCGATTGAAAGTGAAGCCATTTTGTCACAGCCATGGGAGGTGTCGCTAGGGCTGCATTAACAGAAACAAATGTGATTTAACTCCTAAATGGCAGAGAATTGAGCTATGAGACTGAATGGGCATGATCTATACACCAAAACTGCTTCATTAAAGGGATCGTATAGTGCCAGGAAAACAAACCAGTGTTCCTGGCACTACAGGGTTAATAGGTTCCCCCCCTCCCTTGGAGCCCCCCTCCTGCTGGGCTGAAAGGGTTAAAATCCCTTCAGCCACTTACCTTAATGCAGCGCCGGTCTCCCTCGGCGCTGGTGACTTCTCCTCCCCCTGCCGACGTTAGGTCCCAAGTGGAGCCTAATGCGCATCCAGAGGCGTGCGTGCATTCAAATCCGCACATAGGAAAGCAATACTCAGTGCTTTCCTGTGGGGATCGTACGTCCTCACGGAGTCCAGCGTAATTTCAGTGTGACTTTTCTCACTGAGAATTGCGTAAGAATCGCGTATAGGATCCCTCTAATGAAGCTGTTTTGGTGTATAGATCATGCCCATTGCATCTTAATTCTCTGCCATTTAGGAGTTAAATCACTTTTGTTTCTGTTAATGCAGCCCTAGCAACACCTCCCACGGCTGTGACAAAATGGAGACAGGAGACAGCCACTAGAGGCTGGATTAACCCTGCAATGTAAACATAGCCGTTTCTCTGAAACTGCTATGTTTTCAGCTGCAGGGTTAACCCTAGAGGGACCTGGCACACAGACCACTTCATTGAGCTGAAGTGGTCTGGGTGCCTATAGTGGTCATTGAAGCTAAAGTTGTTTTGGTGACTACAGTGTCCTTTTAAAGTTGTATTGGTGCCCGGAGTGTCTCTTTAAGGCGATTACATAGGAGACTGTCACAGAATGGACGGCATATTCCAAACGTAATTTCTAAAACTGGATCTTCTATCTGCCCTATTCCACATTCACATTTTACAATATAGCCATTGTATATTCATGGAGCAGAAATTCTGAATTCTAGCGTGTCCGAGTTTGGAACCAAAACATTGGGCCCTAGTCATAGAAACCTTGCTAACTTTTACATGTAATGTGTTACATTGTTTAATTATGTGTTTCCTGATTGTTTGTGACTCTCAATCATGTGTTAATGCTTAATTCTCAGTACTTGATGTCACAATAAACCACATATTACATAAAACAGCATTTTCGGTATTTCAGTGCTTCTCTGCCTTCCTTATAGAAGGTTGTTTCTCCCTTGTACTGCTGTTCTAAGATAATGTTTACTCTAATAGTAAGTATTTCACATTTGTAGATTTTGTTTTTTGCAGCACTGTTTTATTTTAAATTCCGTATGATAATAGGTAAATGTAATTCGGGTTCTGTAATTAACCTTGCAAAATAATGTGGATAAGGGTATAAGACATAGTATTAACCACATCACGTTCACTTCAATATATATATATATATATATATATATCATTTTTTGGTCTTGTTTTTGTGTTGAAGTGCAGTGCAATATAATGTATTACACTAAATCCCGCTTGAGATCTTGTTTCTTATGCTCATTGTTTGAATACTTTACAGGGTACAGGCTACGGTATGCAGCAGAAGCATGTATCCGTTAACTTACTCTAGACAAAAGTGTATTTGCTAAATTCAGTGCAGAGTCCAGTCTTTCTTTCTCCTTTTTATTAGTTAATGCAATATCTTAATAATGCATTTAAAAGGATTGTACATTTCACTCTAGCTTTTTCTTTTCATAGGGGCACTCTAAGCACTATACCTGCTATAGCGCACTGTAGTGGTTATGGTACCGCTAGGCCTCTGGGACTTTCACACAGCGTTATACCATATTTTAATGAATACTAGTTATTCAGATGTGACTAGTCTTACAGGACTATTCTAATATTGTACTAATAAGAACTAGTCTTTCAGTCACCCATTGTGCAGCCACAGTAAAAATCTAGCTATATTGCATGTTCCCTTTTACATTAGTATCTCGTAAATCCTGGGTTGGAAGATTCTGTCCAAAGATTGAAGAAATGGGTATGCTAATGTAGGGTTGAACTTCCATGTCACCTGTAAAGAGGTTTTGAAACCCATGTGCTCCAGAGACCTAGCTAATTGCAAACCATTTGAAAATGATTTGAGCCTCAGGGGACTACTGGTTCATTACCTTTACAGTGCTCTGTAGTGGTTAAATGAAAAACATTCTACTAGTTTGCAACGAATAGCTTTTTTTGTTTTTGTAAATCCAAAGATGTTAATCTATTATTGCCATTTAAATGGTTGTGCTCTGTAGTTTTATGTGGTTTGGATTTTCATAGATGGACAATGCAGTTAATTTAGTAGGCTGTTTTAACCATGTTGTTGAAGAGGGCCTTATTTAAAGGGGGAGGGGGTGGGGCGTCTGAAAACCACCATTTGCCTCACGCAGTGCAACACATCTCCTTCGCACAGAGTTGATCAGGTTGTTGATTGTGGCCTGTGGAATGTTGGTCCACTCCTCTTAAATGGCTGAGCGAAGTTGCTGGATATTGGCAGGACCTGAAACACGCTGTCGTATACGCCGATCCAGAGCATCCCAAACATGCTCAATGGGTGACCTGTCCGGTGAGTATGCTGGCCATGCAAGAACTGGGATGTTTTCAGCTTTACAGGAATTGTGTACAGATCCTTGCAACGTGGGGCCGTGCATTATCATCCAGCAACATGAGGTGATGGTTGTGGATGAATAGCACAACAATGGACCTCAGGATCTTGTCCCGGTATCTCTGTGCATTCAAAATGCCATCCATAAAATGCATCTGTGCTCATTGTCCATAACATACGCCTGGCCATACCATAACCCAGGGCTTGGCAAATTTGTTTAGAATAGAGGAGCCAGAACACCTCTAATGACAGTCACTCAGACGGTCACTATAGAGTCCTGGGTCACTGCTGCACCACGTGCAACACCCAGGTTCAGTGTCTCCAAGCTCTGCATGGAGGCACTGAATGTTCCTCATAGAGATTGGTTAATGTAATGTATCTCTATTTGGAGATGCGGATTGGTACGTTTGCTGCGCATGCACAAAATCCTCCCAATGCTTTCTTAAGGGAAAGCATTGCCCTAGCTGAGATCATAAAGATTGATCATCTCAGCCATGGCAAAAAGGGGGCAGGTACCTAAACGCACACGCACACACTGACTGGCTCTCTCACACAAACAAACACTGTGACAGACTCACATACACTCTCATGCTGACAACAGGCTTGCTCACACACACTCTTGACAGGCTCTCCCTCACACACACACACACACATACAGACACTCTGACAGGCTCTCGCACACACATACAGATAGTGACAAGCTCTCACACACACACTCTGACAGGCTCGCTCACTCTGACAGCAGGCACACACACTGACAGGCACACACACACACAGGCTCACACACACTGACAGGCTCTCTCACAAACACACACAGTCTGATAGGCTCTCTCACAAACACACAAACAGTCTGACAGGCTCTCTCACAAACACACACAGTGTGACAGGCTCACACACATTTTTGTTTGAATTGAAACCCACTCAGCCTCCCTATCTTTGGGAGAGCTGAGAGGGTCTTTCCTGGGGTCCAGTGGGGCTGCAGTCTTCCTGTGTGCGAGGGAGCAGTACTCTGCCTGTAGCTCCTCTCTGCTCCCTCGCGCTCTGTAATGATGCCGGAATGATGTCATATTCCGGCTCCCGACATCATTACACAGGGCAAGGGAGCAGAGAGCAGATGCAGAGTACTATTCCCTTGCATGCTGCCCATAAGGCACCTCCATGTACCCACGGGCGGCGTCAAAGCTCCCTCCACCACTAATTAGAGAGCTGGCAAATCCCAGATGTCAGGGCGTAATTTCTAGTCGCCGTGGCGATCTGGCGCCTGGGATTTGTCGAGCCCTGCCATAACCCCACCGCCACCATGGGCCACTCGATCCACAACGTTAACATCAGCAAACCGCTCACCCACACAACGCCATACACAGTCTGCCATCTTCCCTGTACAGTGAAAACCGTGATTCATCCGTGAAGAGAACACCTCTCCAAAATGCCAGACGCCATTGAATGTGAGCATTTGCCCCCTCAAGTCAGTTACGACAACAAACTGCAGTCTGGTCTAGACCCTGATTAGGACGACGAGCATGCAGATGAGCTTCCCTGAGACCAATTGTTGCTGCATCTGTCTGGTTGACTGGTCTCAGACTCATCTTGGAGGTTGAAGATGCTGAATGTGGAGGTCCTGGGCTGGTGTGGTTACACGTGGTCTGCAGTTGCGAGGCTGGTTGGATGTACTGCCAAATTCTCTGAAACACCTTTGGAGACGGCTTATGGTAGAGAAATGAACATTCAATTCACAGGCAACAGCTCTGGTGGACATTCCTGCAGTCAGCATGCCAATTGCATGCTCCCTCAAAACTTGCGCCATCTGTGGCATTGTGCTGTGTGATAAAACTGCACATTTTAGAGTGGCCTTTTATTGTGGCCAGCCTAAGGCACACCTTTGCAATAATCATGCTGTCTAATCAGCATCTTGATAGGCTACACCTGTGAGGTGCATGGATTATCTCTGAAAAGGAGAAGTGCTCACTAACACAGATTTAGACAGATTTGTGAACAATATTTGAGAAAAATAGGCCTTTTGTGTACATAGAAAAAGTCTTAGATCTTTGAGTTCAGCTCATGAAAAATGTGGGCAAAAACAAAAGTGTTGTTTATAATTTAGTTTAGTGTATTTGTTCTGGTGAGTAGAATCGTTCCATTTAGGCGAAAAGGCAGTGTTTACTTTACAGCCTAGGGATATCTCCACTGGCCACTGCTCATATGGCTACTAGAGGGTCTTCCTGGGGCAGTGCTGCATAATGTGCATCATTGACCTCTAGAGCAGTGTTCTCCAACCCAGTCCTCATGAACCACCAACAGTCCAGGTTTTATCAGTATCTCCATTGGAATAAAACAGGGAAATACATAAATCCTGGACTGTTGGTGGTGGAAGAAAGGGGGCTAGGTGGTGGTTATAAAACTATAGGTTCTGGAATACATGTTTGTGTACCGGACCCTATAGTATTCCTTTTACCATTGCTATATTTAGTTAGCAGGTAACTGTGCTAGCATAACAATATTAGCAACATTCCAAACAGCGAATTAGACCAGCCATCAAGTGTGGAAGCATATTTATACAGTTCTGGAGCTTATAAGATCTATTTATTTGTGTAAAGGACCACTCTAGGCACCCAGACCACTTCAGCTTAATGAAGTGGTCTGGGTGCCAGGTCCAGCTAGGGTTAACCCATTTTTTTAATAAACATAGCAGTTTCAGAGAAACTGCTATGTTTATAAATGGGTTAAGCCTTCCCCCAAATCCTCTAGTGGCTGTCTCATTGACAGCCGCTAGAGGCGCTTGCGTGATTCTCACTGTGAAAATCACAGTGAGAGCACGCAAGCGTCCATAGAAAAGCATTGATAATGCTTTCCTATGCGACCGGCTGAATGCGCGCGCAGCTCTTGCCGCGCGTGCGCATTCAGCCGACGGGGCGGAACGGAGGAGGATCGGAGGCAGAGAGCTCCCCGCCCAGCACTGGAAAAAGGTAAGTTTTACCCCTTTTCCCCTTTCCAGAGCCGGGCGGGAGGGAGACCCTGAGGGTGGGGGCACCCTCAGGGCACTATAGTGCCAGGAAAACGAGTATGTTTTCCTGGCACTATAGTGGTCCTTTAATGGATCCTAAACTCCCTATCTGAAGGTATGCTCATCACATTTTTGTTGCCAAGACATTAGGCGTTTGGTAGCTCACATTTGCATCTTATCCTTACAAGCAGTTAACATATCCGGTCTGACCTACACTGAAGTGGGTATGAAATTATTATTCATTAGTATGAAGTGTTAAGCGAAAATGAAGCGATTCAGTATTGCTTGGTTCTGTGTGTGAAGAACAGAGATGGAGATGAAACCGTTGAAAGGTATTTATGGCTAGGAAAGACAGAGGATGGGGCAGGGTAGAGTAAACATCTGCTGTATGCCATTGAAAAGTATACTAACCAAATTTTACCACCAAAAATATTAATTAACGATGTATACATTAAATGTTGGTGGAATACATTCAGTGACAATAATAAAAATATGCATGCACAGAACACTACAGTAGCAAACTACAGATGTAGTGAATGGTAACAATGCTATAGTAACAAATGATAATATGGTAACAAAATAAGAATACATGAGGTGGATCTTCCAAGCTTAAGTAGTACCTTAAAGTTACCGAGAGATGAAAAATTAAACGATTCAGTATTGCTTGGTTCTGTGTGTAAAAGTGATTTTAGAATGGAAACAGGTGATCTGGACGGGGAAGTGACCCAATCCACCACACATCGAGGGAAGCACCATTAATACGTGAAAAATCATTATTTCCTGTGCGTGCAATCCTATTGTGATGTTACTTTTGTTTTTATTGTACTACACAATATTGTACGTTTTCTTTCCTTACAGCTGTGTCTCCATATTGTTGGTTGTTTAAAGGACCACTATAGTGCCAGAAAAACATACTCGTTTTCCTGGAACTATAGTGCCCTGAGGGTGCCCCCACCCTCAGGGACCTGCTCCCGCCGAGCTCTGGAGAGAGGAAGGGGTTAAACACTTTCTCGCAACGTCATCGGAGAGCATTTACAATGCTTTCCTATGGACGCTGGCGTCTTCTCACTGTGATTTTCACAGTGAGAAGCACGCAAGCGCCTCTAGCAGCTGTCAATGAGGCTCTGTTAACCCTCAGTATAAACATAGCAGTTTCTCTGAAACTGCTATGTTTATAAAAAAAAGGGTTCATCCTAGAGGGACCAGGCACCCAGACCACTTCATTAAGCTGAAGTGGTCTGGGTGCCTAGAGTGGTCCTTTAATACTGTGCATGCGTCTCTGTGTGTGGTCACATACCTGCACCTAGTGCACAACGAGAGAAACTGGTAATCTTAGTGATAGTTCTGCTCTCTCCATGATTTCCAGGAGAAAATACCATAGCCAATTCTATGATTCTGATCCCTTTGAGCGGTCATTGCCGATTGGATCTGCACCCCTTGTAACCTGTATACATTGTGGCTGGCTGAAATTACATTGTATTTGTTCCAATAATGTTATGCACTGTGTCTTTAGCAAGTATTAAACCTGTATTGCAGCTTTCCATAATTAAGATAGGAAAAAAAAAAAACCACCCAAACCATGCATAACACATTTTAAAAACAAAATACCTTTTATTTCTTCATTTAAAATGTGTGCCTAGGCTGTACAGCAGGGAGAAGGCACCACCAAAATGATGCTTACAAGTGATCATGTTTTTAAAATTTATAATGCACAATTTGGGTGTTGTTTTTGTTTTTCTCTCTGATTACTTGGCTCTCTTAACCCCTTAACGACACTTGATGGAAAATTTCTGTCAAGGCAGACCTACCCTTAAGGACGCTTGACAGAAAATTTATGTAATTTACTAAAGTTAATGCCAGATCGCCACGATCGTGGCGTTAACACTGTTGCTCGGTACCTCTGCGTTTGAGGAAGACCAGCAACAGCCAATAGCGCTGTCCCAACACATGTGATTGCTGTGACAGCCAGTCACAGCGATAACAGTGCTGCTGGGACTTCTGATCTGCCTCCCTCCACCTCTGTCTGTGTGTTGCAGTGGAGAGAGACGGATTGTGTGCAACTGTGTGTCCCTGACAGACACTTAGTGTCTTAAAGTGTCAAAAAACCCTTGTTCCTGCTAAAAAAAACAAAAAACAAATAATAATAAATAAAATAAAACAGGGATTAACCCTTTGATCACTGACAGCAGTGATTGCAGTACTTTTCTGTGATAAGAGGTTTTTTTTAATCCTCAGAGGTTAACTTTTTTTTTTTTTAAATCCTCAGGGGTTAAATATATTTTATTTTTTAACTTTTATCTTTAGTTATTTAGTTAGCTGGGGTGGGTGGAAGCTAGGGAAAATTGGTTAATCTAACATTGGGGTAGCTAGGAAGTTGAAAAGTTTTAGAACGTTTTTAAAAGTGTGTAAAAAGTGAAAAAGTGAAAAAGTTCTTAAAAGTTTAGAAAAGTATTTTAAAAAGTGGGGAAAAAAAGAGGAATAAAAGTAAAATTTAAGTCAAAGTATTTCTGCTTTGCTAGGTGTAAGCACTGTGTTTAGCAGTGATCTGATTTATATTTCTACCCGCAGGGGTTGATTTTTTTGTTTTTTATAAGTTTTTTGAAGTTTTAGAAGGTTTTTAAGAGTTTTAAAAAAAGTATAAAAAAAGTTCAGAAAGAAAAGTATAAAGTGAAAAATACTAAAAAAAAAAACACGTTATTTAGTTAAAGTTAAAGGAACACTATAGTCACCTAAATTACTTTAGCTAAATAAAGCAGTTTTAGTGTATAGATCATTCCCCTGCAATTTCACTGCTCAACTCACTGTCATTTAGGAGTTAAATCACTTTGTTTCAGTTTATGCAGCCCTAGCCACACCTCCCCTGGCTATGATTGACAGAGCCTGCATGAAAAATAAACTGGTTTCACTTTCAATCAGATGTAATTTACCTTAAAGGGACACTATAGTCACCTGAACAACTTCAGCTTAATGAGGTTGTTCAGGTGAGTGCTACAGCTACCCGGAGCCTTTTTCTTGTAAGCACTGTATTTTCTGAGAAAATGACGGACCGCCCTACCAACCAGCACGGTCTTTAGCCTGACCTGGCACTGCCAGGGGGGAGGCTGGCACAGTCCCTTGCCCCGCCCTCCTTCCTCCCGCTACCCTCTCACAATCCCCGCTCCTCTCTCTCCTCTTTCTTTTCGACTTGGTGTCTCAACTTCTTCATGTAGTTATGATTGTTTTAACATAAAAGAGTGACTGTACAGTATGTGGCAATATATGGCAGAGTCCACTGAAATCACCACAGAAATATCATATCCAAAAAGGTGTTTGCGTACGCTACAGCTGAGTGCACATGCATTATTGCGGTATGGGAGCAATGCGGCGGACTTCTACGTAAGTCCCCACAGGGCTACCGTCCGAGATGCCGGTGGGTGACACGGCTGACCTAGCCGTTCTCCTCCACGGCATTGGTGGCGGACCTTAACTGCACCTGGAACTATGCCTGTACAAACCTGTACCACTGTGTAGATATTGGGCTTCTGCGAAAGCCGCACTGTAATCTGCCTTGCACACCTGTTTTTAATATGCTACTGTGGGCTTCTGCGCAAGCCATATCATTGCAACGTCATCCGCACATTAAATACGTGTCACGCACGAAAATAAAGAATTAAAAAAAAGAAAAAACAATATATAATATGTGTTGATGCTAATTGCAGTTGAACACAAACAGTAAAAAATGCAAAAATAGCTTGTGTCCTTGAGGGTATGTCTGTCCAGCTTCTGAAGCTGTGTCCTTAAGGAGTTAATTTTAGAAAGCTGCACCCTTTGTAATCCTTTTAGTTGCACATTCAAATCCCATGTCACTCCACAGGAGGTTGCTTCCTTACTCGGCAATCGGAAAGCTTCATCCCATCAGAAAGGAAAAGTTGCAAAGTGTTGGAAAATACTATGTGACACTTCCCTGTCCAGAGACAGGGAACATATTGTGAAGCATATGCATGCGATTTGGATCAAACTAAGGGCATTCCCAAATACACACATACATGTAACTTCTGTCAAAAGTTTTCATATTTTGGTATGCTTGGTGGCATTTGGAATCATGGTTTGTGCTTGCAGTAGTCCCCTCTGAGTTATTAACGGGTTAAAAAGAGGAAAACCTACACATCTCCTTTGAGGAAGTAATGTGCCTTCAGCCCATTGCTGTGTGTTATCTGCAAGGAATCAACTGAGACAGTGTTCCCATGATGTATGGCTTGGGATTGGTACTGCCAATTCCCACAGTCTTTTCATTCCCTGTGCATCAGTCAGTGTCGAGGAGAAACAATCTTGAAGCAGGAAAGCATGTGAAAAAGTAATGAGGCCAAAACTTTCAGCTCTCAGGGGACTACGACCTCTGCAGAGGACCATGCACTAACATTTTCATGAGCTATTTCAGGGAAGTCTGTAAAGAACTTTCATTAACTTTGCCTGCAGTGGCTGCAGGATACTGCTGTTTTTACCAATTAGATGCTCAGTAGAAAGTCCCAATGTTTCTTTGAAGATGTTTATCCTGTTAAAGAAAGGAATGCCCAAACCATATCTTTACTCATTCTTTCATCATTTTAACATAATTTGACTCTTGTGAACAGATTAGACCAATGTTTATTAGCCTATAGTATTTATATACTGGAATAGTGTTGGACGTTAAGGTGGACACATCAAATATATTTTCTGAGAATAAAAATAGCCTACAAGCAGAACAACAATTTATATACTTTATTTTGCCCATAGCCCCGTTCGGGTTTTTGTATATTGAAACTATAATACTATATCTTGCAATGGTTGTCCAACTTTTTCTAAATAGGGGAGCACACATGTAAAAATCACCCCAGCTTATGGTTATATTTATTTTGTTTTGTTGTATGATAGATAAAAATCATCTAACTGTAGGCTGCTGCTTCCCAATATCTAACCAATGTTCTAAATGTAGCCACCTGATAAGTGTACAGCATGCATACATTTTATGCTTTAGTTTAGGCGGACACCGTCACACTGTGAATGTACACAAGATTTGGTTTCTGCCCTTGTTGTGGGTGTTGAGTGATTTACATGCTGCTTTATTGCAGAATGTGCAGCTCCTGGGATTCTTTTCACATCTCCCCTTGGGACATTTGACTACAAGTAGATGTTCACAGAAATTATACAACCTCCTTGCATCCCCGGAAAGTCATGTAGATGTCACTAGGGAGCACCACCATCCTTACAACACCATCTTCAAGTTGACTTAACAGTTCACCATCTGAGGAAGCTATAGCACGGCTTGGAAGATCCATTGCAATTGGTGTGTGAGTGCATGTTTCAGTATATGAGTGTTAATGGTATGCATTGTTTCATGTATGGGTGTGGGTGGCTGCATGCATGCAGGTATCAGAGTTGACACATGAAACATAATTAGCCTGAGCATGTATGAAGAATGTGCATTTGAAGGTGAGTGTGTTTTATATGGGATTTACAGTGAGGTAAATGGTAGTTCCTAATTAGGTAAAACATTTTAATCAACGTGTTAAAATCAACTGTCTATATAATACCCACCACTCCTCACAAAAAGTGTTTATCTTTGAGAAAAATTAAAGATATGTTGTTAGCTCCATATTTACATTTTATTTGCTTTGCTAGTTATGGTAGGCCATTGTCCTCTAAGCCGATTGGCTGCTGGAACCACCCCTAGCCTACCCCTCCATGTTAATTAGACTTTTAGATTGTGCAATCCCAGTTATACAAACAGTTAAGTTGACGCACTGTTATGCTGTGTGGGCAAGTGAGGGGGAAGCAGTGATTTGCGGAAACAGTGTAATGATGTACATTAGGACAAAATAGTGGAGATGGAGAATGTTTTCAACTCTTCTATTGTGGCCCAAAACCTGAAATTCCCTGTTTGTTTTTGGATAATACATTAGCTAGCTATTCTGGCCGAATGAATGATGTGCATACTGAGAACAGACAATGGCTCAAATAGCTTGCCCTTGGATGGGTCCCCACTCAGTTCTCCGCTTATCTTCTGTCAAAGAGAGAAATGAAACGCTTTGCATATCAGACTGATAACTCCCGAAAGTGCGACCCTGATCCAAAACACAGGCTGGCTCCATCTGTACGAGAGAATGAGCAACCCCAGACAATCATTACGGCCTTGGTGCCATCGTCAGTAGGGAGATGCTAAATTTGCGAACAAACCCAGAGTGCAGGAGAATTGATCGTACTACAATGTGTATTTCTTATAAATTCCATATATCTCATTATTTAACATAATTATTTTATGTTGAGGCCATATAAAATTTACTTTTAATGTGATGAAACTTTAACAAAAATGCTGTCCATTAGATTTGTTGGTTGTCCTCACTAGTTGCTCGTTGATAATTTGTCACCCCTATCTGCATTTGCGTACATCTTGAATTCAGCTGCAGCTGACGTTTCGTGAATTGCGTCGGCCGGTGGGCAAGACTGCATGCGCATTAGACCTCCCCATAGGAAAGCATTGAAAATGCTTTTCAATGCTTTCCTATGGGGAAATGAGCGTCGCTGGAGGTCCTCACATAGCGTGAGGACGTCCAGCGACGCTCTAGCTAGGGACACGGAAGTGCCCTCTAGTGGCTGTCTAGTAGAGGGGAGTTAACCCTACAAGGTAATTATTACAGTTTAAAAAAAACTGCAATATCTACACTTGCGGGGTTAAGAGTAGTGGGAGTTGGCACCCAGACCACTCCAATGGGCAGAAGTGGTCTGGGTGCCTGGAGTGTCCCTTTAACCCCTTAAGGACCAAACTTCTGGAATAAAAGGGAATCATGGCATGTCACACATGTCATGTGTCCTTAAGGGGTTAATTCAGTCACTTTTTACTGAAGATGAAACAAGTGGAATTTTCTATTTCCTCAAAACAGCTTTGATCCTTTTTTTATACTCTAGCATTTCAATTGCTATACATTGTGTAAAATATGTGTTCCTGACCAGACTTCCTAAGATTGGTGTTATAAATAATCAAATATATCGGAACCCTAAATAGGTTTAGAATACCTTTTAATGGCCCATTAGATGTAGTGGTCACTTGTCAAATGTGTCAAACAAATGGTTATAATACTAAAGGTCATGAAAATCCTAACCTCATAAAATGTCAAAGTGGCACTTTCTTATCTATAATGTGGAACAACCATTAGCTAACTCACAGTTAGATCTGAACAGTTGTTATTCTTTAATTTACAGCTTGAGCATATAATGAAAATTTGTTTAGCCTCTATGGTGCATGTGCGCTGATACAGCATTATGCGAGGAGCAGATACCATAGTGTGCCCGGAGCATCATGGCATATTGAAATATTTCATATTTTTTCTGCTGTACCCCTTACCCATTTAATGCCCCAATAGCATTTAATAGCATGAAATATTGTGGATCTCTCATTTTTAAAGGAGAAATCGCTCCTCTCTAAAGATATCCTTTATCTGATCAATTTCTTCGCAAAGATTTAATCTGTGAAATTATAAGACGAAGAAAAATAACTAGAAGATTCAATTCTTGATTAGTGAAATTGTGACATTCACACCAGACTGAGAGTCTCTGATGAGGGATATGGAGGTTCCATTGAAGCTTGCATGATTCTCAGGAATAGGTAAGACAGAATAACTCACAAAGCGATAGGTATTGCCCAATTTTAATCGTAAAGAGGCCAAGGAGTGGGATGTACTAGGCCCTCATTTACTTTTTAATTCATGTATCATCAAATCGACCATCCTCAAGAATTGGTTATAGCTACCTGTGTTTCTACCCGTATATATATTTTTTTATTTTGTGATAAAGCTGATCTTCCTCAAGAAACACAAAATAATTATTGTTGGATGTAGGCAAAATCGTGTACTGTAACAAATTTCTCTTTGGGATTGAAAACAAACAACTGTTGGCTTGCTCTGCGTAACTGTTTATTTTGCAATATCAAGTGAACATGAGGCTTTGATACAAGCAGTGACAGGTATTCCCTTGTCGCATATATTTCTGGAATTATACCAAGAAGGAATTTCTAAATGTTTCCAAGTTGAGCAACATTGTTGCAATAGCTCATATATTTTAGTATTGCTTATCATTAACTCACGGCAGGGGATGAAGGCCAGATTTTAGGATATTTTAGTTGTCCGGGCATAACATGTTTAATTTCTCTATGATCACGTTCATGATCTTAATGACCATAGGTTAAAATATGTAGGAGCATGCATGTTTGAGGGAGGAACCTAGAATGCCTGTTCTTTGTGTGGTTTCTGATGCCAACAAATTTAAAGTGCAGAAATGCTGAGACTTGTTCTGAAATGTAACAACACTAAACTGGTTACAGCATTCAGGCCAAGATTGTGTCAATTATATTCTAGTGCATATTTAAAGGAACCATAAAGTACAAGATTGTTTTTTAGCCCCTTAAGAATCTGTGTGAGTGTCTGACTTTATGCGTGTGTCTCTGGATGTCATTTTGACAGTGTATGTGTATCTATTGTGTGTGAGTGTGTATTTATGTCTGTGTGTGAGTGTGTATTTATGTCTGTGTGTGAGTGTGTATGTCTGTCTGTGTGTGTTTGACAAAATGTTTCTATGTGTGTGAGTTTGTATATATGACTGTGTGTCTGACAGTGTGTGTATCTAGCAATATGTCTGGATGTGTGTCTGACAGTGTATGAGAGAGCGTGTACATGTCCAGCTGTGTGTCGGTTTGATTCTGTATTGTGCACGTCTGTGTGTGTGTCTAACATTGTGTACCTGTGTATGCGACATTGTGTGTATGTGCCTGCCAATGCGTATGTGTGTATGATAATTTATTTGTGTATATTTGGGTGCGAAAAGGAGTGTGTATCTAGGTGAGAGGCCCTGGGCTTATATTGTTTAAGAGGCCCTGAAATTTCTGATGGCAGCCCTGCACTGACATATCATGCCCTATTCTCAAAATATGGCCCAGGTGAGAGCCATTCACTGATTACAAAAATGATTCCGCCACAGTGAGTGTGTGTTTGCATTTCATTCTGATGCCTGGTGCTACGCTGATTCAGTATAACAGTCAGGAAGGATGAAACCTTTTTTTTTATCATTGAAAAACAAAAAAATGCCCAGCCTGCGATATAGAGTGTTAGCAGCAGTGGTGAATTAACACAAACGCTTCTTTGATTTTTAAATGCAGGAAATAACATGGTTACAGAATTTACTTCCATTCACTTTCAGTAAGCCCAAGGTCATACATTATCGCTGTATGTAGGTGCATGTTGCCATGGAAGCCATACAGTATACTGAAAATCCATTATATATATATATTATTTTTTATTTATTTTTATTCATGTTGGTCAGTTTTGTGGCTTTTCTCTAAATAACTGGTAGCTAAACTTACATTGAGAATGTGGTTTAAGAACCAAACTTGGGATTCTGATAGCATAATGATGAAGTTTATCATTAAGTATGATTTTTGAGCTGTTAATGTCTTCCCTTATATATTATTGTGCAGCCAGAAATAAAAGTCACAGAGAGCACATGTTCCATGTTGTTAGTACACACAGATGACGTTTTGTTGTTTGCAAGTTAATGTCATGTTGGCTGGGAAAATCACACAGTCCTGACTTCATCTGGGAACTTAGGACAAGGTCATGTTAGCTAAAGGATTCCCATCATTTGATCCCTTGGTTGTGTTTAAGTTCTGAAAATTGATTGTTACCAGACACATTACTTGTGAGGGGATGTGGGAGGAAACATCTGCTGTGTTTGGAGGACCCGGTATAACATTCAAAGTGACAAAATTGTGTACTGATCTCCATGCAAATGTCTTTATCTAAATGAATTTAATTTCTTCAAACTATTTCATGTCATTAAATAGACATTTGTGCTGTTTGCTCTACACAAAGGGAAATCAATCTGTTCTGATTCTTGCGGAGTTAATTTGAAGTTATTTATACAGGAAAATCTCTTTCCGAAGACTTTGTCTTGGAAGCATGATCATTTTTGGGGCCTTTGAACTGCTGATTATTGGAGATAATTTTGTGTCCAAGTAGCACTTTTTTATTATTCCAATTTGACATGTCCCACGTCGCTGCTTCTTCCTCCGCTCACGCTCCTCCCCTTCATCACGTCAGCCGGCGGGGGAGACCTAATGCGCATGCGCAGCAATGCCGCACAGGCGCATTAGACCTCTCCATAGGAAAGCATTGAAAATGGTTTTCAAAGCTTTCCTATGCGGATTTTAGCGACGCTGGAGGTCCTCACCTCCTGTGCTATAGACCAGGAAGTGCCCTCGAGTGGCTGTCTAGTAGACAGCCACTAGAGGAGGAGTTAACCCTGCAAGGTAATTATTGCAGTTCATAAAAAACGACAATAACTAAATTTGCAGGGTTAAGGGTAGTGGGGGTTGGCACCCAGACCACTCCAATGGGCAGAAGTGGTCTGGGTGCCAGCACAAAAAAATGTGCTGAAAAACTCTGCTTTTACTCGAGTATATACGGTCAATTTGAGATTATAATCATTTTGGTTGATATATTCAAAAAAGAGATTTAAACTTTCAGTGGAACCTTCCCATATAAGTAGTACATCATCTATGTAGCGCCGCCATCGGACCAAACTGCCCCCCGAATGGGCACCTAGCCTAACATGATGTTGTTGCCGTGCAGCACTGCCCCAGGAAGCACCTCTAGGAGCCGTCTGTGGAGTGGCCAGTGGAGTTATCACTAGGCTGTAATGTAAACACTGCATTTCTCTGGAAATAGTGTTTACTGCAAAAAGCCTAAAGGGAATGACTCTACTCCCCGGAACAGGTGCAATAAGCTGTAGTTGTATTGGTGACTAGTGTCCCTTTCGCCAAAATCCCTCCCTTTGACTGTAAAAGCATTGTATTTGTGTTCTCCATGTTGGTTCTGCACATAAATGGGTAAAAATTACAGAAATGAATCTTGCTGAACAATTCCGATGTAATATAATGGGTCTAGTATCCCAAGTCCCTCAGAAGCAGGACATCAGAAAACAAACCATCAAAAAGAAAAGTGCTGCATGATTGCTCATCACATTAGCAACACTGGCTACTTGTGTCATACATTGATCATGCATTGCATTAATTGTGTGCTCCAAAAATGTAGAGTTAGGCATTTCTGCAGAGTCTTTTTTCAACAGTTTGCCTTAGATAGTGAGTTGATTAAGGGGTTACACCTTCAGTGTTGCTTAAATGTAGGTATTTGCATGTTATCCCTTTACAGCCAAACAGTTACAAGGAATTCTACTCACTAACCAGTTTGGTTTTTTAGTGAGCTGTAAACATTGCTTAGTGTTTCCTGTCTCCATCCTTTGGCCCTATTCAATGTCAACCCCTGGTATTCATTATCTTTATGGGATATGGCTGCCTAAGTATTGCATAACATTGGGTTGGCAAGTATGAAAACCGCTGACACTTTGTTGACACTTGACTTGTGACATTACCATGTGGCATTCTGTTCAAATGGGCCATTTCTCTAAAGAATAAATAATTTTCTTTAACCCCTTAAGGACACGTGACATGTCATGATTCCCTTTTATTCCAGAAGTTTGGTCCTTAAGGGGCTAAATGATAAATTGTCATAAGGCGAGAAGAAATGACGTATCGTTTTAATACTGCATAGAGCATTATGTAAACCGTTTTTGACTTTGTGCGTTCTTTAGCCCCATTACTGCGGAGTGAATGTTGATATTTCACAATAACATTATTGTGGGACCTTCTATTTGGCTTTCTCTCTGTTTATTGACATTATATTGTTACATTAAATGCATCCTAGATTCAATGTATACAAACTTGAAGGAAACTTTGTAGTTCATGCATTTTAATGTAGAACAGGTACTTTTTAAGGGTGCATGCATTTATACTTCCTTGTAATGACTCCGATATCCTGCACCCCTCAAATATTAGTAATAGGTTTCCTTTGTGCATTGACTGTTTAGGGAAACATATTTCTTCTCTGATTGACAGGGGGTTACTATCAGCAAGAGACTGCATTCTAGTGTCTGCATTTAGCTCTGTATGAATTGAAGTTTGGGAAAAAATATTTGGATTTTTTTTTTCGTTTGTCATGTTTTATCTCTCTCTCTCTCTCTCTCTCTCTCTCTCTTATATATATATATATATATATATATATATATATATATATATAGGGAGGTTTTCTCTGTAGAAAACTACTGCATGTGTATTTTCATGAATGTGTTTCTGTTATGTATACCGATCCGTTTGCATATGCATCCAGGTCTTTACACGTGTGCTAGTGTCTGTGTGGTAAAGGAATATCGAAGTGATAAAAAAAATAATGTAAAATGATATTTATGGAAATAACCATCAACTAACACGATGGGCATATAAAAAGTCAACATACTCCATATACAACTCAATACAATTAGTGGTCTAAACGACACTGTTGTTTTAAATGTCTCTGTTTAATTAAACCAAAATGTTTCAGCGTATACCAGATAATCACAGGAGGATCATTTTCAGCACTGTTAGAGCTTAAAATCCAGCTTGCTCTTTCAAAAGACTTAATCTTTGATGTATTACTCTTTTGACCAAGGTCCATTGCAGTGTGGGTAGAAAGGAAGGCCAGTGCACAAACTTTTTTAAAATACAGAACATATATTCACATATATCCCATTCAAGATCAAACTTTGGATACATAGATAAAACCTATATATATATATAAAACATTTATTCTTCCAAATGGGAGTTCCTTAAAGGGACACTCCAATGTTGCTTTTCCTGGCACTGCAGGTCCCCTCTCCCTCCCATCCCCCCATCCCAGGTTGCTGAAGGGGTTTAAACCCCTTCAGTGACTTACCGGAGTCCAGCGCTGATGTCTCTCGGTGCTGGTCCAGGGTCAGCCACCGGCAGTGTGAGACCTAATGCGCAGGTCACCTCTCCCTCCCACCCCTCCATCCCAGGTTGCTGAATGGGTTTAAACCCATTCAGTGACTTACCGGAATCCAGCGCCAATGTCCCTCGGCGCTAGTCCAGAGTCCGCCCACGCTCCTCCCCCACCTGGATGACGTCATCTGGCGGGGGAGGCTTTCAATGCTTCCCTTTGGGGATTTTAGCGACGCTGGACGTCCTCACATAGTGTGAGAACGTCCAGCGACGCTATAGCACAAATCTGTGCTAGAAACTCGGAAGTACCCTCTAGTGGCTGTTTAGTAGAACCCTGTAAGGTAAATATTGCAGTCTATGAAAACTGCAATATTTATAGTTGCAGGGTTAAGGGTAGTGGGAGTTTGCACCCAGACCACTCCAATGGGCAGAAGTGGTCTGGGTGCCTGGAATGTCCCTTTAATGAAACACTCGATAGATTGTGCTCTAATTATTCAAGTCCCAGAAATCTTCTGGTGCCCTACCACCGGTTTTTAAACAGTATAACACTCTCATGGGTCCCCCAAATACCTACAGTCTGGCCCATCTTCACCGTTATTGCTCAAGTGAACATTCCTTCATTCACATTATCAATATCAATTCCATCAGTCTTTGGATTAAATTATTTGGCGGAAATCATCAATTGACAATCCTCAACAAATAAACAATATATATGTATCTGAAGCAGAAGGATCCATTTAGCAATATCTGTGAAGAAGGGATGGACCACACGCTTTCAGAGAATACAGGTAATTGTCAAACCATTCTTCAAACACAGTTTGACTATTTACATTGTGATGGCACCATAGGACTACTGGCACTTTAACCACTAAAGGTTGTTGTGGTTATGGTGCTTAGAGTGCCACTTTAAAAACCCACACATTTTGAGCTGCACAGAAATTTAGAAAATAAAAAGTCCAAGAATGGTTTTTTTTTTTTTTTTTTAATGTATTAATTTAAGTCCTTCCCAATCCCCTCCTCATGTTCTTCCATGCATAGAATGTCTTCATTTTACTTTTTATATTATTATTATTTTTCTTTGTCTTTTATTTAATTATTCTGTGTGCAATATCAATATTGTTTCAATTTAATCATACAAGGTTACTACGCAAGACAAGTGTCTTTACAGGCTTACTTTGTGATCCAAATGTCACAACTGAAAAATAACAAAAATATGTACCCTACCCACCTAAAAGTAGAATTGCCAAATGAGTGTCCTGATGCAGTTATGTAACTGTGCTGCTGGTGAAAAGGATTGTAATATAGGTTCCTGTGCAAATTATTTTGTTTACTGTTGGTTATTATTAATGCATTGTCTCTTTGAATATATTTATTAGATATTAGTCCAATAATACTCCATATCTTTGATAATTGTGGTTTTGAGACTCTCCCATTTGAATGAACAGAATCTTTGTATATTCAAGTCAGCATACTTTAAAAGGACACTAAGCAACAGAACCTCCACAGCCTAATGTAGTGGTTCTGGGGCAAGCTGAGCAGTGTAAACGATGCCTTTTCAGAGAAAAGGCAGTGTTTATATTGCTGCCAAAGGACACTTATAGTGGCACTTCCTGGATGCAGATCTGCAAAGACTGCAGGACCTATATTCAATGTCTCCACACTCTGCATTCATTCAATTCAATGCAAGGCAAAAGGAATCCAATGCCAAAATCCCACAGTCAAAAAGCCAGGGAACAGAAAAATTAAAACCTAAACAAACAAAAACCTACATGGTAACTAAACTTCCTGAGCAAGCACCATTTAGTGGGTGCATTACTTGTTCAGTCACCATGTAGGAGGGGAGGTTTTGCTTTGATTCCTTTTTCTGTACCACCTCTGGTACTTTTTGACTGTGGGATCTTGGCATGAGATTCTTTTTGCCTTGCTGTTTTATGTCTTGTGTACCCACTTCCATGTTTCTTTTTCTACAATAAACAACAGAATTGATTACACATATTTTTGCATCTCATTTTGTTTGGTGGAAATTCTAAGCGTGTGGTTGGAACTCACTGCCATTGTATTACATACCAATAGATGAATTATGACTACCAGAATAGATACCTATTACATAATGGAGATGAAGTTAATACATTATTTATCATCTCCCGATCTATACCATTAGTGGTAGAGGACTGATTTCAAATTTCTTTTGTAGATTTTTTTTGCCATTGATACATTTTGTCAAAAGTCAACACTTACATGAGATAAACTATTCCTTAGCTTGTCTTGCTTATATCTTTTGATTTTGGGGGGATTTTAGTAAAATTCTAATACCGTCCCTGTGACTTGCTCATGAAAGTTCTATTTAATAACGTTATTTAACAATTACTTTATAAGTAGTAACATTATTCTTCAGCAGATATTTTGCTTCCTCCTTAAAACGTTTATTTTCTGTTCCTGAAATAATATTGTGAAAAGAGGAGGCATAACTTTATAATGAAATCATCTCAGTAACAACAGTGTGTGCTGTCTAATGGCTTTTTCTTTCTGAATATCAACAAGGGACTAATTTTGATCCAAATGTTTGGGTGAACAGGGCTAGTCTAATTTTAAACATTGTGACGAGATAGCAGGGGGGCCCAAGAGAGCTGTTTTTCTTAAAACATGCCTACATCTCTTCCTAGAGCTGTGTGATGGCAGTATGCAAATGTACCACTCAATCCCTTGATCTATAGCTTGCTCTCTTTTTCACATAGTGATTAACCTCTGCAAGGGGCTTGATTTAACAATGGTCATCATTATCTGCTGCATTCAGAATCGGTGTTTAATACATAGAAAAAAAATGCTCATTTCTAGAAATGATGAATGTTCTAATAGTGCTACATTGACTACAATGAAACTGACTGTGTGCGGTGTGAGGAGCTCCTCTTATGATGCTCCCTCTTGTGCCTCTATACTTTACTTTAGGACTCACGCGCAGAAAACGAACACTACTATTGTGTGAGCCTGCACTCGAAGACAATCTAACCAACATACAAAAAATTGTTATAATAGCGTACATACAAAGCTTGCTATGAGTAACACTGAAAACAATAATGGTATCTGAATTGTAAAAACATACATAGTGACGTATGTTTTATGGTGAAATCGTGCGAGTAAGGGTCATAAATCTTGCGTAGGATAACTAATGTACATATAGTAAACCATGCACAGTGTATATTAGTATACCTCAAAGCAAACTCTGTTTAATACATTGTTTAGAGTGACTGTCATTATCTCCTGCTGAGGCCAATCAAAGGATGACCTGTATGCTCAGGGAGTATTTTTAACCGCTCAGATCAATTACCCAACTTAAGCCTCAACATCCACTTAGTGCTTTTATGCAAGCAATATAGGGCACTGGGAGGACTGCTGTCTATAAGAGTAGAGCTCTAATACATCCTAACCCAGCACCGACCACAAAAACTAAATTACTGATCGCACACTCTTATCTGAGTTTGGTATACTACAATGCAGATTGCTAACATGTACATTACGTGAATCCACATACTGAGTTAGACTCATTAACCTGCCTCATCGTCCCAGGGTCTTACATTACACTAAACTAATAATGACTAAACGTTTCAGCCCAGATCTCTGCAATCTGCACTTCCCACAATGCTCCGTTAGCCTTCGGATGCGGTAAATGGACAACTGCTACACATTTTTACAAAGGTGGGGAAAAAAAAACTTTGACTCAAAGTTGAAAAGAACAGTTGTCAACTCCTAGTTGAGTGAGTAAGCTCCTAAGTAAGCATTACTCTGACTTATCCACAGTAGGCTCCATCACCTTAGTCATTCCGGTGATTGCTCAGGTCACTTAACCCGTCCTCCTTGGAATGCCAACATTTAAAAGCATCTCCCAATGTAAGTATGCATTAGCCATGACTGGGAAATTAATAGAATAAAGAATATTTATATATTTAAAATATTTCAAAAGCAGTGGTGAGAAAAATGTGTAACAATCAATAATAATTTATACTTCATAATTATACCTAAATAGCCTTTGCGAATCAAAACTAATCATTGTTCGACTGGGATAAATTATGTATGCATTTAAAATTTTAAGAATGGTTTCATGATCGCAACTAAAAGCAATACTTCTGAGTTCATGTTTTTTTATGTTGTAGGGGTGCATTGGGAAGGTTAAACAGTTAGTAATGGAAAAACAACAATCTTAAAGGAACACTATAGGGTCAACACAAGCATCACCCTATAGTGTTAAAACCAAACATCTAGCCACTTGCTCCCCTAAATATAGTACATTCTTACCTTTATTCAAGTCTGCTGCTGTTGGAGATGCATTGAATCACTGTATTTCTATGAGGAAAGTTGTGTCAACATACAGAGGATGGAGACACTTAATATCAGTGCTGCACACTGTGCAGCACTGCCCCAGGAAGCACTTTTAGTAGCTATCTGAGGAGTGGCCAGTGGAGATATCCCTAGGCTGTAATTTAAACACTGCAATTTCTCTGAAAACACAGTGTTTACTGTAAAAAGCCTGAATGGAATGATTATACTCACCAGAGCAAATACAATAACCTGTAATTGTTCTTGTGACTATAGTGTCCATTTAAATTTACACACAAATCAACGAAAGATTGGCTGTGGAAGAAGAGCCCCTATGTTCTGGATTGACTTGGACTTAGATACCATTGAATTAATGTAGCAAAAACCTGGAGGCACTTGAACTGGAATGTACCCATTCTTTTTTTTCACATCATTGTAAGGATGCCAAATCAAAATATACAGTAGAAATACATTTAAAGGGACTTTCCAGTGCCAGAAAAACAAAACGTTTTCCTGGCACTGCAGGTCCCCTCTCCCTCCCACCACCCATCCCCGGTTGCTAAAGGGGTGAAAACCCCTTCAGTGACATACCTGAGACCCCCGCCGATGTCCCTCGGCGGTGGTTTCGGGTGGCCGCCGCTCCTCCCCTTTATCATGTCAGCCGGCGTGGGAGACTGATCCTGCCCACGGCTGAGGAGACTTAATGCGCATGCGCGGCAATGCTGCCCACGCGCATTAGAGCTCTCCATAGGAAAGCATTGAAAATCCTATGGGGAATTGAGCGACGCTGGAGGTCCTCACACAGAAAACCTGTGCTATGAAGCAGGAAGTGCCCTCTAGTGGCTGTCTAGTAGACAGCCACTAGGGGAGGAGTTAACCATGCAAGGTAATTATTGCAGTTTATAAAAAACTGCAATAATTACAGTTGCAGGGTTAAGGGTAGTGGGAGTTGGCACCCAGACCACTCCATAGGGCAGAAGTGGTCTGGGTGCCTGGAGTGTCCCTTTAATTAATCAGATGTTCACATTTGAATTTCCTTCATTTGCAGTAAACCTTACGGTCTTCTAGGCACCATTTAGCCCTTGGCAGTTTCATCATCTAGGAGCCATGTCACATTAGTCATTCATACATGCAAAATCCTCTTATCTTATCCAGTGAGACATTGGAATCCTTCATAGATGATCTTGCATATGTACTATCCCCTTCATTTGTCAAGAGCAACCAAACATTTTGCCAAAATCATCTTATCCGTATGACAAAGAAACCCCTACTTTGCCTTTAAATGTATTTTTTTAATCTACTTTTGTGTTTAATATCTTGTGATAACAGTTAAATTCCAATCCTCTCTTTTCATTTCGCTATAAAGATTATATAGTTATGTAAAACTCACAAGTGACCATGTCTGTTTAAAATCTACAGTCCATGCAAGGAAGTTGGAGTTGAAAGAATTCTGTAAGACTCATTTTTAACTGCAGTAAGTTTTGCAAAGTATTCCAGCTATAATGAAATCCTTACACTAAAGCAGGGGTAGGCAACCTTCGGCACTGCCTCAAGTAGATGTGGACCACATCTCCCTTAACACTCTTACATACATAATTCTGGCAAAGCATCAGGGGAGATGTAGTCCACAACATCTGGTGTGCCAAAGCTTGCCTACCCTGGCACTAAAGCTTTACAAGAAGCAAAGTTAGTTATGGTGTCGGGAGTGTGTCTGATAGGAGACAATGCTTAGCTCTACAACCTCTGTATGTAGCTTTATCCACCTTGTATCTATCCCTGCACCTCCCAGCAAGTAGCAAAATTGTATAGAACACTATAGATAGAAAGCAGGAATTGAAAGTGAAAATGTTTATAAAACAATAGTTTGCGTTAGATTAGTGTGTTACAAGTAAATAGAGGGAACTTCAAGTTCATTTGTCCCTAGAGGGGATATACACTGAACAAAATTATAAACGCAACACATTTTTGTTTTTGCCCCCATTTTTCATGAGTTGAACTCAAAGATCTTTTTTCTATGGACACAAAAGTAATATTTCTCTCAAATATAGTTCACAAATCTGTCTAAATCTGTGTTAGTGAGCACTTCTCCTTTCCCGAGATAATCTATCCACCTCACAGGTGTGGCATATCAAGATGCTGATTAGACAGCATGATTATTGTACAGGTGTGCCTTAGGCTGGTCACAATAAAAAGCCACTCTAAAATGTGCAGTTTTACTGTATTGGGGGGGATCAGGGAGGGTCTGAAAACCAGTCCGTATCTGGTGTGACCACTATTTGCCTCACGCAATGCAACACATCTCCTTCGCATAGAGCTGATCAGGATGTTAATTGTGGCCTGTGAAATGTTGGTCCACTCCTCTTCAATGGCTGTTGAGAGGAATAGGCCTTTTGTGTACATAGAAAAAGTCTTAGCTCTTTGAGTTCAGCTCATGAAAAATGGGGGCAAACACAAAAGTGTTGCGTTTAGAATTTTGTTCAGTGTATTTGACTCCTGAATTATGCTGCTTGTGTTATTTTCTCTTATCAGTGCTACCAGTGATTTAACATCCTGTAATCGCAGTCCGTTTTAGAATGCTCTGATACATGAGGCAAAGTAGGATTGTTAAAAGTGTGAATCTTCTGTCCCCACATCCTACCATTATACCCTCTCACGAGCCGATGACAAAAAAAAGTATCATCCTGTGTGATACGCTAGATACCTATGGCATCTCATTATACAATGGCAATAATAGCTAGGTAAGATAGTAGGCCCCTTTTTGTTCTCTGATGCATGTGGTTTTTGACAGGTGAAGTAGCTAAATGCTAAAGATATCAAGGAAGAAGATGGTAGGAGTGCGGAGGAAGGGGTTCGGGCAATACAGCGTTACCTGCCACTCTCGCGCACAGTGCAAGCGTACATATCACTCTAGAGATCTTTGTTGAAAATGCAAAGACCAGAAAAATTTCAGTGCCGCTTTGATATGGTTATCATTAGTTTCAAGACTGAAGCTAGTTTTTTTTTTTTTTTTATGTATTTGGAAATTGCCTAGAGGGCAAAAAACAAAACCACAAATGTGCATATATGCGCGCATGTCACTCTACTCCAAACTCACAAACATTTACATGGTTCACTGTAGCGTTCTACTGCAGAGATTGGACTGCCATGTCTAGATTAACAAAAAAAACATGCATGAGTTAACATTTTGGTTTTATTAGTTTCAAGTAAGGGAGCGGGATACAGAATAAAAAAAGAGAGGGGGGAGGGTGCAAGCAATGCAGATGTAATACCTAGTTTAATTTATAAAATCCATAAATAGCTCGTAGTCCAACAGACATCAGTACATACAAATGTTTGGTAGACACAAATGCTTGACAAAAACCACTAGATAGTCGAAAACAAATGTGATTATTTTTGCTGTTGCTTATTAGTTTAGCAGAACTAGTGGTCATTTGGACACTTCTGCCAGTAAGTGCACAATAGCTTTTTGGAGAACTATTCTGCAGCCTAAGATGAGTGAACGGCAATGATATGTGTATTTGCATTGCCTCTGTTGCTGAAGAGAGCCTACTTTTTCCTGTGGGGAGAACTTGCACTTTAAATTTTTTATCTAGATTTCCATTATAATGCATACTTGCTAAATCTCATTGTGCTAATCAATCTGAAATGTGATTCACACCACCATAGTTTCATGTGCCAACAGTGTATTAAGCTCCAACTTTTCTATCCTTTTTCTTTTCAACTTCTGTCTGTATGCTGAAACACTATATTGTACCTTTATCTGAATTTTACCACATGACAGGAGGCTTCATATTTGCATATCTTTCTTTACTGAAAACTCCAGCAGCATAGAAACAGTAACAACCAATGAGAAAAAAGATATGCTGCCCATAAAAGGGTCTGTCTATGACATCATTTCCTCTTTCTTTGCTGCTCCAGCCATCAACAGGTCAGAGTATTTTTCTCCTACTACTTCATTACGTTTAATCTGATTGATAATCATTAATGTGTACTTGTTTATGTTAGCTTCTATCACACATTATTACCCTGACTACTTGTACCCGTTTTTTCCCCTCTCTGTTTGCAACTGTCCCTGTTTTATTTGAAGTCTTTCCCTCTCTGCGGTCCGCGGGCGGCGCGGCCTTTCTCTGTGCCTCGCCCGCCGCGCGGACCTGTTTTCACTGTCTTACAGGGGCTCGTGGGGACGGGTGGAGGGTAGCCGGGGTTCTGCAGTATTTCACCTGTGTTTTGCCGCGTTCGGCATCTCGCTCGCGGCCGCGAGCGGGAGCTTTCTCCTCACGCGGCCGGCGGCCATCTTGGATCTCGCGGCTATCGCGAGATCCGCGGCGGCCGTCTCTCACCTAAACGGCGGTCCGGTACTCACCCGACCGCTGCCACTATCGGGGTTTGCCCTCAGGGGTGCTCTCCCCGCCTTCTCCCCTAGCCTCCTTCGTTCAGGCAGGGGAGGATCACTCTCTACTACCCTAGAGGGTAGAAGATTTTCTACAGTGTTTTTTCCTGTGTATCTGCCTCCATAGGCAAGAATAAATGCATGCAATGATACATATATGTATTTGAAGGCTCATTGTATACAGCTCACATAGTCCTTGCACTGACAGGACAAAACAATTTAAAGTGACATATACCTATATTTACATCCCTCAAGGGATTTTGCTGGAATTTCCTTACCCGTTCAGGGTAATTTTCATATACTTACCCTGCATAGGGTCATATTCATTACTGCACCTAAGGGTGAAATTTATGTGGGTGTCCTCTGGGTATTTTTGCATGGCACACCACCTGGGGTGACCCCCCAGATACGCATGCAGGGCGCTACAGCCCACCTTGTTTTGGTTGATGTGGGTGTCCTCTGGTTTCCACGGCACACCACCCGGGGTGAAACCCCGAGCGTATGCACAAGGGCCTCACTACTATATACAGCCCTACCTGATTATATTACGTGCATCGAGCCTTCTATACATATACCCCTACACCGGGTTACTCCGGTTGTGGCGGGAGCTGATATATAAAAAATTTTTGCCAATTCGTTAAACCTCCAGGAACGCACGGATGCCTCGGGCTCCGAAGTGCCCAAGACCAAAAGGCACAGAAAGGCTTCAAGCCCCCCCTCCGCCAAAGCGAGGGGCAAGATACCCGTCAAGCGGGTGAAGAGCGCGGACCGACAACCCGCACCCTTCGCACCCCTGTCCTCGGACGAAGACGAGACCTATGGCCCACACCCCCTGAATGTGGTGGACGAGTGGCAAAGGGACGGCTCACCCTCAGACGACGAGGAGTGGCAAGACCTACCACCCACTTCTTCCACTTACGTCAAGGAGACCTTCCTAGCCAAGGATGATGACGACGACCGCCCCACCGGGCCGCCCGGTGATGGGGTCTTTATGGATGACCAGGGGATACTGTTATTTGACCCGCGTACCATCCGACACCCTCGGTCCTCGGAATGGACACTGCCGGAACACCTGGCAAAATTCATTCATTACTGGCTGCGCAAGCCACTGGAAAAGGAGGTACGGACGCGCCTCCGGGCCGAATGCCCTAGGCCGCTGATCCCCGACAAAGTGGCACTGACGCCAGAATTTGATGACACTATGGTAGTGTTTATGTCACGTTCGGGCAGAGACCCGCGCAAAGGGGTGGAAAAGGGCATGAAGGCGGCACAAGACAAGGTGCTAGATCTGCTAGGCCCCATAGCCAAGATGCTGTATCTCGCTGACCTGGCCCTCAACCAGGACTCGCAGCTAGACCCTCATGCCATACGCGAGTGGGCCCAACGCGCAATTTGCCTACTGGGCAACGCTAATGCTGCACTGTGCGTTGAGAGACGCCGATCGGCGCTGATCAAGATCGACAGCAAGCTCCTGGAACTAGGAGCCAAGGAATTCGGACCGAAGGCCCAGGGCCTACTATTTGGTGACGCCTTCATCTCCGAGCTGAAACGACATGTGAACTTGTTCGCAACCTTAAATAAGGCCCAGACCTCCCTCAGGCAGGTGTTCCACACTCCTCCCACAAGAGGTGTTTTTGGAAGGGCTGGCCGACAGCGGAACCGTGCCGCCAGCCGATTTTGGTCCTCAGGTTCCAGGTCGCTTCCGCAGACGTCGACCTTCTTCCCGTCCTCCTCACAAAGGCCCTCTACGTTCCGAGGTGCAGGGAGGACCAGAGGCTTCAGGGGCCGCGGCCGCGGCCGCTTCAATAATGGTGAGTCCAACTGTACAAACCAGTGTCCCAAAGTTTATTGCAGGCAACCTGTCTTCTTTTTTCCAGAACTGGGAACAGATTACCAGAGACACCTGGGTTCTCCAAACGGTGAAACGGTTCCCCCCCCCGATCCACATGTCACTAGAGCAAAGCAGACTGGTGGACGAAGAGATTCACACGCTCTTCGAGAAGGGCGCAATTCAATACGCGCCAGACGGGGGAGGCTTTATAAGCAATATTTTCCTGGTCAAGAAAAAGACAGGCGAGTATCGACCGGTTATCAACCTCCGACAACTGAACGCCTTTGTGGTCTACAGACACTTCAAGATGGAGGGTATCCATCTTCTACAAGACCTTCTCGTCAAGAACGACTGGTTTACACGCCTGGACCTCAAGGACGCGTATCTCACGGTTCCCGTGGACAGAGATTACCGTCAATTTCTCCGCTTCAGATGGAGAGGACGGGTATGCCAGTTCACTTGCCTGCCGTTCGGCCTCAGCTCGGCTCCGTGGTGCTTCACGAAGCTGTTGAGACCGGTGATGGCTCGCATCCGTACGAAGGGCATACACTGTCTCGTATACTTGGACGATTTGCTGATCTTCTGCGAATCCGCGTCCAGGCTACGATCGCAGACGAGATTTGTAGTTCACTTACTGGAATCCCTGGGATTCGTGGTGAACAGACAAAAGTCGTCTCTCTCTCCATCCCAGTCGGTACAGTTCCTGGGTTTCGACATCGATTCGAGGGAATGCGTACTACGCCTTCCCTCGAAAAAGATTACCTCTATAAGAAAAGAAATCAGGCGAGTCTTGAGGATGGACTCAATACCGCTCAGGATGCTCGCTCGGATTGTAGGACTCCTGTCCTCATCCATTCAGGCGATATTCCCGGGCCCTCTACATTACAGGGCCATGCAACGGCTGAAAGCGGGATACCTGCGCACCGGACATTCCTACGACCATTGGATCCCACTCACTCGGGAGGTGAGATCAGAGCTGAGATGGTGGTTACTACACATACAAGCCTGGAACGGCAAGGCGATCTTCGGCCCCTCCCCGGACTTCGTCGTGGAATCGGACGCCAGTTTATGGGGATGGGGCGCCCACTGCTCAGAGGCCTCCACGGGGGGCCCATGGCAGGAAGAGGAGACCGATCTCCACATCAATTGCCTGGAGTTGATTGCGGGCTCCTTCGCATTACGCAGCCTGGCCAAGGACAAATCGAACTGCTGCATCCTACTCCGCATGGACAACATCTCAGCGGTGCAATACATCAACCGCCTGGGCAGAGCGAGGTCCAAAGACCTGACCGAAGCCACGAAGGACATCTACAGCTTCTGCATACGGAAGAACATCACGTTACAGGCGGAATATCTCCCAGGGGTCTCCAACCTGACGGCGGATTGGTTCTCCCGACACTGGAGAGACACCAGCGATTGGACACTCAACAGGGAGGTATTTCAGGCAATACGACACCAGATGGGCCCGCTATCAATAGACTTGTTCGCCTCAAGGACCAACCACCAGCTACGGAGATACTACAGCTGGCTTCCGGACCCGATGGGCGAAGCAGCGGATGCTTTTCTTCAAGACTGGCCCCCTCACGGGGCCTACGCCTTCCCTCCATTTTCAATGATCCCACGGGTTCTACGGTACTTACGCACCCACAGGATATCGCTCCTCCTCATAGCACCTCTCTGGCAGAGTCAACCGTGGTTTCCGGATCTCCTGGAGATGTCCCACGACAACCCTGTCCTACTTCCTACCTTTCCACTCCTCCTGTCGGGACCGCGAGGGGAACCTCACCCCCTCGTCCTGGAAGGACGACTGGAACTGGTGGCCTGGACGATTTCAGGGGCTCCTGGTCGGTCCACGGCCTATCGCAATCTACTAAAGATCTCCTATGGGACTCATGGGCCCCGGGCACCAGGAGATGTTACATCTCCGCCTGGTCAGCCTGGAGTGATTGGTGCATGGAAAGGGATTCCGATCCCTTTACTGCCCCTGTCCCATTAATACTCAATTACCTTGCTCATCTTTTCTCGACGGGTCGATCATATAGATCCCTCAACGTGATCAGATCGGCCATTTCAGCGGCGCACGTCCCAGTACAAGGCAGACCGGTGGGTCAGGACCCGCTGGTATGTCGCCTACTGCGGGGCGCCAGACTGACGAGACCACCTGCACCCAAATATGCCAATCTCTGGCAAGTGAGTGGAGTGCTGGATTTCCTTCGGGGTTGGCCAGACAACCCAGCGCTATCGCTGAAACAACTCTCAGCCAAATTGGCCTTACTGTTATGCCTCGTCTCTTTCCGACGGGTGTCTGACATTAGAGCTTTTGACGTGGACGGTTTCTCTCTCACTCCTGAGGGAGTCACTTTTTCCATCGCAAGACGGACTAAATCAGATTCGTCCTCTGTGTCTTACCCTTACTTCGAATCGGACTCCAAGCTGTGCGTTGTCAAGACACTTAGGAGATACGTAGAAATCACAGCCGCCCTCCGACGCTCCTTGTCGGGCCAGCTGCTGATCTCCTACGTGAAGCCTCACGGCCCAGTGTCTGCGACAACCTTGGCCAGATGGGTTCGATGGTTACTTCAGTTGGCAGGAATCGAATCTAGCTTTGGAGCGCACTCGGTCAGAGGGGCGGCAGCGTCCCAAGCGTTCTTGGCAGGCGCCTCCCTAGCCGACATTATGCGGTGTGCGGACTGGTCTAGGGAAAGTACGTTTCGTACTTTCTATTTCCGCCAAATTTCACATGCCTCCTTCACACTAGTTCGACCTAAGCTTTAAAAATGCAAATATGAAGCCTCCTGTCATGTGGTAAAATTGAAGATTATATTAGCTTTAGTGTACTAATAATCTTAATTTTAGTAATGACAGGAGGCGAATATTTCCCGCCCTAGGGTTTGTTTTTCCCCCCCTCAGATTATTTAGTTTCTCAGGATTGAGTCCTAGTGCTCAGGTAAGCATGCAGGTTCTTGTTGTATATGTTAGCATATGACTTACTTTGTTGGTATTATGCATGAAGTATAAGTAAATTATCAGTTTTTCCTTTGACTTGATTGTATTGCTTTTCACGTTTCTGATTTTGATGTTCTATGTTTAGTATAAGACTACACATCTTACTATAGGTTACCGTTCAGTTATCAATGGTTATGATATGCGGACACGCTGCCACGCCAGAAACCTTTAACCTTTTTCTTTTTCTTTCAGCGTGAATATCCACTTTATGGGACGAAGTATCATCTTCCACTCCGTCACATCTTGGACCTACCAAAGTTCATCTTCGCTATATGTTGTTGAATTATTAATCTTGTTTTGATGTTTTATGTATTGACTGTTACCTTTTCGCCTCAAAGAAAGAGGAAATGATGTCATAGACAGACCCTTTTATGGGCAGCATATCTTTTTTCTCATTGGTTGTTACTGTTTCTATGCTGCTGGAGTTTTCAGTAAAGAAAGATATGCAAATATTCGCCTCCTGTCATTACTAAAATTAAGATTATTAGTACACTAAAGCTAATATAATCTTCAATTATAAAATCAAATTGTGTTCTTCCTAGAGATCCCCATTAAAGGGAAGGTGGTCCCCAAAATTCAAATTGTATGACATGATAATATTTGATCAGAATAAACATTCAGAAAGAAAGCACATTACATAATTCTCATTTTAATTATGTGATAATAACATGTATATTCTGCTCCACTACAGAATCTTAAACAGTCGGTTTATAGTAATAATCCCCAAGTACTTTCTAGACCGGATCAGTTAAAGCAGTTCCAGCTGTTCCTGGATGACAATTTCCATAATTGTCTGTTCTTCCAAAAGTTTTATTTGGGGTCCACTGATAGACCAGGGGGTACTGCATTTCAAATGCCGATTTCCAAGTATACAGTTAAGCACTACAATCTGCAATCATTGTTCAATTAAAAATGAAGTCAGTCTAAATGTTGTGTAATGTGCATTTATAGATATGGAATGAGAAATACGCACAAAATAATACCCAGACGGATGGAGACTATTTATTATTTAAATATGTTTATACATAGATATAGATTTATACATACATATACACCATGGAGAGAGTTGATTTTACGTGTTTTTCTTTGAACCAGGAACCAGTTTAGTGAGTACATTATTTATGTAAAGAAGAACTCTCTTATGTGACCCTTGAAGCTGAAATAACCATCTTCTGGTTCTTGTACTTCTCTAAATGAGCTTCCTTTTTATGCGTTGTTTAACATTGTTTGCATATCTAGTTGTTCTCTTCTTTATTTAAGAGATATGATTACATTATAAGCTACGTGAGATTAAATGCAATAAAATACAGTGATCATAGTTCATAAAGCTTGCCCAGTTTATGAAGTCAAAGGTAAGATGGTGTAAAAGCCTTTTATAAATATTTATGGCTGCTTAAAAAAAAGAAATGCATATACTCCTATTGCTGTACAAGGATGGCGCCGGCGGAAGTCCAGAACTCTGTGTCTGTGGCATGGAAACCTGTTAATCGCTGTCGGCTTCCACGTCATAGATTTGGCAAATTC
This sequence comes from Pelobates fuscus, assembly GCF_036172605.1. Classification (NCBI taxonomy): domain Eukaryota; kingdom Metazoa; phylum Chordata; class Amphibia; order Anura; family Pelobatidae; genus Pelobates; species Pelobates fuscus. The sequence goes on from NC_086324.1 coordinate 124,593,933, forward strand.
TTAGCTTTCTTGCCTTTCTGTTTGAATAAAAAAACAAATGATAAAAAAAAATAAAAAAAAATGTAATTCAAGATATAAAATAATAAAGAAAGTTTGCTTTTCTTTAAAACCTACTATATACTTTTCTATGCATGTAGGCATAAGATCTGAATCAGGGGTGTCCAACCCGCTAGCAGTGTGGCCCGGATGCTGTCTGGGTGGAAATGGACTGGCCTGGCCCACCCAGGCTGACAGCTCTAAAAAATAAATAAAAAAATAATGCCATTGAAATAATTTTCCCATTGGACAGTGACTGCCGAGGGGATTAATGAATGGTGTGCTGGGGTTGATGGGGATGCTGGCGGCCGGAGGGAGCACCCTTCACCAATTTACGGCAATTCCGTGTCAATACTCCACCCCCGCACACAAGCTCTGTCTCCCACTCATAAGACGCGCCTCTGATACAAGCCCTGCCCCCACACAAGCAGGAAGAGGTCAAAAATTGGCTCCCACAGTCTTCAGTGCCAGGTAAGCTTCAGCTAATTTGTCAGTGACTTTGTGTGTATGTGCTTGCTAGTGAGTGAACTTGTATGTTTGTGTCTCAGTGAGCTTGTCTGTAGTGAACGTGTGTGTGTGTGTGTGTAAGTGAGCTTGTCTGTAGTGAGTGTATGTGTGTGTGTGAGTGAGCTTGCCTGTAGAGTGTGTGTGAGTGAGCTGTTATGTTGTGAGCTTGTGTGTGTGTGTCTGTGTGTATATATATGATATATATATATATAAATATACACACTCACACACACTACATGGCACAGTGATTAATGTAATTTTTGTGTATGAGTTGTCAGTGATTGTGTGTGGTGAGGGGTCTGTGTGTATATCTGTGATTGTGTGTGTGTGTGTCTGTGATTATGGGTTTGTAGGTATGTGATTGTGTGTATAGGTCTGTGATTGTATGTTTATGTCTGTGTTTTTATATCTGTGATTATGCGTATGTGTCTGTGTGTAGGTCAGTGATTGTATGTGTGTGTGTGGGGATCTGTGATTGTGTGTGTGTATTTGTTTTTGTGTGTGTCTGTCTGTCATTGTGTGTGTATACCTGTGGTTATGTGTGCATTTACATGTGTATATATTTAGTAGCTAGCTCCCTAATTTGGTATCCTTAAATATGGCAATTCCACATACGGATAACAAATAAGGGAGTTGTCTACTACAAAAAAAAATCAAAAAATAAAAATGAATAAAAGGGGTTTTAAAGTTGTATTAAATAAACTAATTATATTATAGATTTTATGTGTGACCCAAGAGAATTCTTCTGCGCTCAATGCGGCCCAGGGAAGCCAAAAGGTTGGACACCCATAATCTAAACGGAGCCTTGAAACAAAAGGTCTGGTGCAAGTGTTTTGTAAAAATTAATCTTGGATGATGTCATCCGGGTGATATCATCTGCAGCTATGCTCAGTCATACACAGCTGATTAGAGAAATCTTACCTCTGACAGAATTCCTGATCTTGAGAACAAATCTGACACCTTATGTTCTAACAGGATATTAACACTATGATGGCATAATTGTATTAAGTAAGACAGATACCCCCAAGGCAGGAAATGAGAACTGAGGATATCCAGACAAGGGATACGTGATGTGAAATAATTCTTTACAAAAATTACACCACTTGCAACATTAGTGTGCCTGTTGTCATTTATGTATTTATTGCCTTTTCCCATAATCTTTTTATTTAATTATTTATGCTAAAGTTGAGCTGATCTACGTGTGTTTGTATATATGCATGCATGAATTTGTCTGCCCTACCAAATTTTAAAGTATTGATTCAGTGTCAAAGTACTCCCTAAATTGATCTAGATTTAATCTAGATTAATAATTTTATAAGATCACAAAGGCAAATAGATAAAGCGCCTGCAATGAATAAATGGGAACAAGAACTCCATTTCTCATCATCGGTTGAGGACTGGATTTCGAGCTTACAAGCTGTTAAAAGATACATACATGGGGTGAATATACAAGAAGTGTACTTTAAAATTATATATCGTTGGTACTTGGTGCCTACTCGCCTCCATAGGTTTCAACCCACACTCCAGATTGTTGGAGATGTGGTAAGGAGTTGGGTTCATTCTCCCACATTTGGTGGGACTGCGAGGAGTTGAAACCTATGAAAGCAATGTTTTCGGAACTGGTTGACTTTATCTATGGGGTACAAGTGGTTACTACACCCCAAATGTTTTTGTTTCATTTAGATCTGCCAAAAAGCAACATAAAATTAAAAATTCTCATGATCCATATTTGTATGGCAATAAAAATAGTTTTGGCCAGAAACTGGAGAAATATGGGTGCATTAAATTGGCATGATATTTGTACACAGATAGAATTTCAATGTAGCATGGAAGCTGGGATATCTCTAAATAAGATATCTAGAGAGAAATATAATGAAGTTTGGGCCCCTTGGGTTAGATATATTAACCATAAAACTCAATTCCCCCGCTCCCCCCATAGATAACCACTCCTAGGTAGCAGTGAATGGATAAGATGAAATTTTTGTACTGTATGAGTGTAGGATATGTAGATACAGCTCAATTTGTGAATATGATTGTTCGAAACACGGTCTTATTGTCAAAAATGCATAATATCTTGCTGTTATACAACTTACTGTACTGTGTTCCAAATCTTTGAAAAGTTGTATATGAATGAATTTTTAAATTGAAAATAAAGATTTATATATATATAAAAAAAAAGTACTCCCTAAATCAAGTATAGCCTAAAGATAGATCCCCAGTTGTTGTGTATGTGCTCTTTGTATAGGTGTATACTTTTTATGCTTGATTAACATTCCTATCAGCAGGACAGATATAATCAAACTGTAAAGTAAGTTCTCCCAACCCCCGGAATGTTTTAAGTTTGCGAATGACACGCCTAACACCTCTGGGCTTTTTTATATACCGTAGTTGTAGCACTGTTAAAATTTAATCCGCTCCAACTTATTCTGGAGCACACTGTTAACTTTGTCTGCAGATTCATAGACAAATCTGAAAATAACTGGACTCCCATCAGTGGATCTTAGTTTAGGCACATTTTCATTGTTAGATGATATTTGTGTTTTTTGGAACTATGCCAGAGATAAACACTATCTGTAAGATTCCATGATTATCTCAATTATTGACCAAGTCACATTTTTCTTTTACTCTCGTGGTTATATTTTTTATTTTTTTGCTTTTCTTCTAATATTAGATTTTCATTTATTCAGTGGTGTTTTTGACACCCAGCCATGATCCTCATTTCCTCTGTGCAAGTTTATTCTAGCACAAAGTGAATGTGAATCCAAGAGAATGCATTCTGACATGACATATACCTTGTTTCTGATACTTAAAGTACTGTTCTTTAAAAAAAAAAAAAAAAAAGTATCCTCAGGCACTGTTATACCCTGCGATGGGCAGGGCTGTTTTGTTCCCAACCCAACTACTCTGGCTGTCTGGGTTGTGCAAGAGTGTAAGTAGTTTGTATTTTGTCTTGGATGGGACGGAGATGAATCTACTGGAATGGGAAATGAAAGACGAACTCTGCTTCATAGAGATACTACTATATGCACAGTAAGACATTGCTGTGTGTTCAGATTTCATGCCTTCAGCTATACAAAGTGGTTGGTGCAGCCTCTTATATTTTGGAATGTTGCTGCTACCATAATGAAAGGTAAAGGTTTACTATGTATGAATAAATTCTGTGTACATTTAGAATAGTATAATACTATAGAAATCAAACTAAACCTACCATGATGTAGATTGAATAGAAATGCATAGGAGCTTACATTTCTGTGTGTACCTACATTCTAATTTGCCCAAACTCAGAAATGTGTATTTAAAATAATAATAATAATAATAATTTAAATACACGTTTCTGAATGCAGGCTAATTAGATTAGATTTTTTTTATTTATTTTTTATTTATTTTTTACTATATTCATGTATAGCAATCCGTGCCAAAAGCCTTCTGTTTAAATGAATCAATATCGTACAGACCTTAGTATATCCTATGTTTGTTTTTTTTTTTTATTTGGGGATATATGTTCCTGCTTCTACCACCTATTTTTATTCAAATAAATATATGGTTGAAAACGGGTTTAAAGGCTTAAAGTTTTGGTGATCTGACTGGACAATTGAAAGCAAACCTGGCATTCTTCTACTCCTGCTACTTAACACAATATTGGGCAAGCCTAAAACCATATATTCTATACCTAAAGGGATTCTAGGCGTGTGGTAGAAACCCAGAATAATGTAGGTTTTTAATTGCTGTTTTGATGTGTAGATGATGCAGGATAATCTACAAACAAATTGCAAATGTATTTAAACATATTATTATTTTTTTTATGAGTTTCCTGTTTGATAGTGTATGTATAAGTTGAATGCAACCTATTGTTTTAATGTATCAAGAAAAACATGTATAAATATCTTTAACTGAATATGTATTGTTTATATAATGCGAAATCGGTTCACCCCCATGTAAATAATCTAAATAGAGAGAGAGAGAGAGAGAGAGAGAGACTTTCTTCCACCATGGGTTCACTGGTTATAATGTATGTACAGGATGTGACATTTGTTGCATGTATTTTCAGTTCTCGTTCAGTAAAAACTGTGCTTTCTTGTTGCGTTTCAAATAGAAAGTGTGTGTGTATAGCTCCTGCTACACAGCATTGATAAAGTAGCATGCTTTGCATTCCGATGCTGCAGAGACTTGCATAAGGGTAGTGTTTTGTTTAGGTGGTTTAATTACTGACGTCTTAGATGCCATGCGCTGATAACTGCTTGGAGCAATGTAGGAGATCCTTTGTGAAATGGAACCTAAAGGTCTGCGAATGTAAACAGTACAACAAGGGGAGGGGGGCTATATACACAGTGACACATTGCTGCAGTTAAACTTGCTCTGGATATTTTGTGTGACTGTTTGGAAATCTGGAACTCTTCCTAGAATTTAGTGTTAATCATTCTCAAACGGCGTTGCTTCTTTACCTCATATGTCAATTTTTACTTTATGTATACTGTAAAATCTGAACTCTATTTGTGTGGATGAGACACATATATTGGAACGTGTAACGAGAGGCCTGGGCTGGACACCTGTAGTTTGACTGTGACATCCACGTACAATCATTTTCTGTCTTTAATGTAGGTCTGGCTGGGGGTTGGTGTATATGTTATGAAACTGTCATGTACTCATTTTATCACTCTCAGACTGATAGAAGTCTGAGTCATAAATTCCACTATAACCCTTAAGTCTGAACAGGTACTACAGTTGGTGCATTAACCAACGGAGCTACTTCTCCTGAAAACATACTGCTGTTCATGTAATTAGGAAGGCTGCACAAAGATGAGTTCATTGCTAGCATTGCCGAGAAACCAGTGCAGCATTATTGATGAAGTGCCAACATTTTCTGCAGCACTTTAGAGGTTTTTTTTTTCCATTGTGTAAGTAGAATATAAAATGGTAGAAATCGAAGTAACATGATGGTAGCAACATGTCTGCAGCTATACTAGCACAAATTGCATTACTTCATACAAAGAGATTGCAGCCTGTGATTATCTCCAGAATAAAGAGGGACATATATATATATATATATATATATATATATATATATATATGTTAATACATTGCTAAACACAAATACACACACCAGTCAAGCCATAAAACTTGCTTTTCCTACAGAAACCTCACTTTAACAGTGCTCTCACTGCTACAAGGGATTCTGGGTAGGCGTATGCAAATGAGCTCAGTGCAATTTATTAACTATCCACTTACTTTAGGTGGAAGGGGTTTTCATCCACATTCACCCCCCCCCCCCCCACACACACACACACACACACACACACACACAACTCTGTTGGTGGGTGTGTGTGTGTGTGTGTGTGTATATATATATATAATAAATTTTTATCTTGTAATACCTTTTTTATTGGACTAACAGAAATGCTATAGACTTAAGAAAGGGAGGTTCTCCCGAAAGTTTGCCATTAAACAATTCTGTTAGTACAATAAAAAAGGTATCACAAGATACAAATTTTATCTGTTTTTTTACATCTACATCACTGGACTAATACGGCTACAATCTATACTTGAACTTATATACGTTTGCAAACTGTAAAATGTAATAACAGAATAAAAACCGTTTTATATGAAAAAAAAAAAATATATATATATATATATATATATATATAAAAAATAATAATATATATATAAATTTTATTATTATTTTTTATATATATATATATATATTTTTTTTCATATAACGGTTTTTATTCTGTTATTACATTTTACAGTTTGCAAACGTAGAACACTTTTCCAGAGAGCATCTTAAACCTGGCTGTACATTAGTGGAGTTCAAAGCACATACTTTAGAACCTAGAAGTGTGTGCCCATCGTCACTTGCTGATTATTTCTATCCAGTTACCACTAACACTTCTCTGTGTGTTTAGGTTAATGTTGCATTATTTTGCAGCAGTGTTGTCGGATTGTGAAATAGACTTTCTGTTCTGCTTTGCCAAACAGAAGCATTTGGTGGCTTGTCTTATTGCAGCAAAATGTTTCTAGTTTACAAGCTTCCAGCTCTTTAAATCCCTGTCTGATCTGCAGTCACGAAGTATATGTACCAGAGACCACTCCATACCACGTTGACGTGACCTTCATATTGTGTTCCTATTACTCTGTCTGTACTGCACTCAGCCACTCCTTGCTGGCTATCTTTATAGACTTGGTGTTTGCACTAGAAATAAATGGTGCACTGGGAGGAAATGACCTAGCACACCACTGGGCTGCTAGCTCCTCTGTTAGACATGGGTGTGGTTAGGATGTGTGTTTGGCAATAATAGGTTCACTGGGAGAGAATGTTTCATACTACAGGAAAGTACTTGGAGATTCAATATACCCTCTTATATGTATTGGTATGTATTATATTTATGTACAATGTATCATATTCAGTAAAGAAAATTTATTTTTGTTTGTGTGTGTGTGTGTGTATATATATATATATATATATATATATATACACACACACACACATTATTATTGCGCTGTACAATTGGTAGACTAACGTAATTGTAACCAGACTACTTGGACGCACAGGAACAGAGGGGTTGAGGGCCCTGCTCAATGAGCTTACATGCTACATACACATGAATCTCCAGTACTCCTCATGAAAAATAACAAAATAAGCCTCGGTGCTGCTCCAAGCAGTATAAATGTAGCAAAAAGTGCCAGCGCTCATAGGACTTCCAAACAGTGTATTTAAAACAGATCTGTCAGTTTTGGAGGACTTTGCGTATTTTGGAAAAAAAAACACAAAATGGGCAGGGGTGTTGTGGACCCAGTGACCGCTGGTGCAGGGGAGGTGAGTTTTACTTACTTCCGGCTCTCCCTTGGAGCTGCTGCCATCTTCCCGGTGCCACTCCTCTTTTGCACTTGGCGCTTCAGCTACCATGCCATTGCTGTACTCCCGTCAATGTGCGAGAATAGAATAGATGGATAACAGGATACTCCATAGTCAGAGCCGGAATCTAAAGACTGTCATTTGTGCCAGCTGCTGGGATTGGACAAAAGTTGACAGAAGGACTCCTCCTTTTACCTTCAGTTGTATATTGCAGTGTCATATGGTGCAATGTGTTTTTGAAACAGACACAGAGAAACGCACACCATTAAACCTGTTCTATATTCTGAATTTATATCTTTGGATCACATGTGTGTGCTGGGATTATGTTGTTGAAAACAGTATAAGTAATCAAATTTTCTCTTAAACTGATGTATTGATGGATAAATTACATGATACTTTAAATTGTATAGTGCTGAAACGTGTGGTAGTACAAGTTTAATATTTAAAGTGACTTGGCAACTTTCCAAATGCACATCTTTCTGAGGTAGCCATCGTTGCCTTTATGATATGAATATGATTCTTGCAATCTCTATGGATTTAACTCTGAGATTCAGGATTTTTCTCTCGTCTAAAAGCATTTATTGTGTAATGTGGATATTTAAGTGGATTTTAATTTTCCTACTCATTATGTCCTAACTAAACTCAATGGTTGTAGGGATTATTTATTGTCACAGTCAAAAAACAAAATTACTTTGCCCTAGGATATTTTATTTAGCCATGGTTTGCTAATCAAGTGTCCCACCCTATCTGAAAATAGGGCATTTTTCTTAACACCTGAGGCATAGGTTTGCCTTTCAAAGTGGGTTGTAATTATGTGTGTATACATTCCACCCAAAGTTGATTTTTTTTATATTGAAATCAGTTGACTACTTGTCTCTAGATAATGCCCCCTGCCCCATGTTTCCCATTAAAGGAACACTTCAGTGTTAGTAATACAAAGATGTATTCCTTACACGAACATGTTCCTCAGTCTCTGCGGAAATTAGATGAAGTGGTCTGGTTGCCTATAGTGTCCTTTTAAAATAATATATAACCTGTGGTAATTTGCTGAGATTTGAGTTTCACATAGAACACAGTGTCCCAAAGTTAAAATTATGCATGGTGATAAAATGTGGTGTGTGTATAGAATTTTGTGATGCATCATGTTAGGATTCTTAAATCTAAATATATTTCCACGGTGCTGCTTAGTATTCCCATCCACGATTTCTGTGGTTCTGCTTCATCCTGATTCATCCTGTCACCAGTCTTTTTCCATCTCAGAAAAGCTTTTTCCCACAGAAGAGAGTGTGGGGGCGTGAGGATGTATTAGAGTAGAGATTCAAGAAGAAAAAAAAATGCATCATGTGAATAGATTATTTGTTTTTATAATTCTGTTAGCAGGTAGGCTTTCTAAATTAAAGAGGGTGGGGGTGGGGGGGAATAATCAACTCAAGTATAGCCGCATAACCCTTTCCATGTAGCCCACTACAAAGACCTATGTGTGTGTATGTATGTATATATGTATATATGTATATATGTATATATATATATATATATATATATATATATATTTATATATATATATATATATATATATATATATACACACCCACACCCACCCACCCCCTACCTGGGAGTCACAGCCCCGAGTGCTCCTATCATAACTGGGACTACTACTGCCTTCACTTTCCACATCCTTTCTATTTCTTCTTTCAGTCCTTGGTATTTGTCCAGCTTCTCATGTTCCTTCATCCTGATGTTATAGTCACTGAATTCTAATAAATATAAATATATATATATATATATATATATATATGTGTGTATATATATATATATATATATATATGTGACAAACTCCCCTTTTTACCTGAGTTTGCCACGAACTCCTGGAGAAGCCTGCTTGCCAGCCTCCTGCCCACAGACTATGGACTCTGTGGGAAATAATGTAAAAGTCTCTGTTCGTGCAATAAGGATTATATGGTTTGTTTACCGAACAACCCCACGAACCAGAGACCACCCTGGAGCCTGTTAACACCTATTAACAACTTGGAATGTTTCTCACCGCAGTGTTCTAATTGTTCGTCTGGATGGCCGCAATTCCCATGGACAACCACAAGGTTGCGGCCATCTTGTTCGCATGAACACAGGCAGCGGTGTTTGGGCATGAATCTTCTGGAACTAAAATCGGATACAGAAACTCCTGAACACTGCTGGACTTCCATCATCGCCTGCGTTCGGTTCTATACAAGTTAAAAGAGCACTGTTCGGTGGGATCGTCTGGATAAAAGGAACAAGCTCCAGGGTAAGACTAATGACTCTGTTCGGTAGTTTGTTCGTTTTCAAACTACCCAGCTAGACTGACCGCAAGCCCTGATTCTCTGGAACGGTTTTGGGTATGGGGCCATTCTTGCGGTCGGTCAAATAAATGACTTCCATAGAATTTCTGAACACCTGAACTGATCTGGGTGATTTTTGGATATGTTGGTCACCCAGATCAGGGCTATCATGGGATGTGTGGATATCATGTGTTTTGGGGTACTTTTGGGACTTTTTAGAAATGTGTGTTTTTTCTGCCTGGTGATAATTGGGTTAATGCAGTATCTGATCCAGTTATCTCCCAGGCAAAGGGGAAGGATTGTTTGCCTTGTGTGGGAGTGCCACATTGTAAATGTGTTATTGATTTGGAAGCTTTTGTCACGGTCTCCCACAAGGTCCATGTGGGTGTACCCCTTGCTTGGGGACTTGCATAAAAGGCCAAATTAAAACTTATTCCACCTTACACTCCAAAACAGTGTATCGTCCTGTTTTTGGCGGAAAAGAAGATTTACTTATGTGTCTGCTGTTCCAGCTTGCAGGAGATTCAGCTGGAAAGGCTATGGACTAGACCTAATTCCCCATTCAGTTCCAGGGCCCCAGTCAAGCCACAGCAACTGTGGGCAGAAGTGCTGCGGTTTGTCCCCACTGTTCCAGCTAGGAAGCCGTCCTTGGCGGAGGTATCCAGCCAGGGGGTACAGGGAGCTCCGTCACAATATAAATATATATATATATATATGTTCATATGTCATGTTCACTGTCACGTTTGCGCATATTATGTGTGCTGTTTACCCCATTTTTGTCTGTATAAAACAGTTACTCCAGCTTTATACAACAGTGATATTTTTTTAATGCGCCTTAATAATCTGCCTTCTGACATTTTTTTTTTTTTTTTCCCTTATGGTATTATAAATTATTGATCTCAATATAAGACAAATAAGTTATACTACTTGGGGAGGGGGGCAGGGGGCATGTGTGAACTCAACAAAACAAACAATATGGAACAGAAAAATAAAGGAATATATGACACAAATAAGGGAATACGAGCAAATAGGAATTGCGCGAGAAAAACAGCTTTAAAAGTGAACATTCATTGTTGGATCACACATGTATGATACAAAGTCTGTGAAGACCAGGGGTATCTAAAAGGTAAATCCCCAGATGTTGTAGAACTACAACTCCCACGATGCAATGCATGACTTTGGAAAGCGTTCAAAATGACAAAGCATCATGGAAGCTGTAGTTTTAAAACATCTGGGAATCGACCTTTTGGGCACCCCTGGTGTAGACTTGCACGTTCTGTAAAGGAGTTTAATAATAGAAATAAACAATTTCTTAGTTTGATATGCATAGTATAAAGTGAAGATTTCCAAAGTCCAAACAAAACTACAAAATTGGTTAATGTACCAAGCCTGTTATCAGAATCTCACAGTAACTGTGTGGTTTTCCGTACAACGTTTTCCTCTTTCTTTGTGTCCTAGAAATAGATCACTTGTAAATGTTCTTGAATAGTTAGATCTACTAACAGTAGCGTTTGTACCTCAGCTGTTGTGGTTGTTCCATGCTACCCTTCACATAATGCTTATTCCAGCTCGACTGTCTGAGCATCATGAGAAGCAAAGACAACAGCTAGCCTTCAAGGGCTGCTGACTTCTGCCGGGTATTAGTTCAGCTCCTTTCCCCCTTTTCTGAGCTTCTATTATTGGTCTTTCATATGTTTATCATGTTGGATCGCTAAGCAGTATACAATTTAACATACGGTGCTGTAAAAAATATAAATATATAGTCTACTCAAAGTGCAAGGACAACTAAAACATAAAATTTACAAGGCTTTTTTCCTGCAACTGACCGTCTCTACTCAAGACAATCTATATGTGCCCCAGTCTATATTTTTATAAATGTATGCTTTCACAGCATTGGACAAGAAAGGTTGCAATTGTTATTTCTTTGTTTAAAGCGTGTGTAAGCTGGACAGTACTGATTTCTAGCTTTGCGTATCGCTCTCCAGAAACTGCTCTGTTGATTGTCCTGTACATCTTAATAAAAAGACAGTCTATTAATTAAAGGATCACTATGGGGTCAGGAACACAAACTTGTATTCCTGACCCTATAGTGTTAACACCACCATCTAGCCCCCCTGGGCCACTCATGCCTCCCTAAATATTGCAAAATCTTACTGTATTCAATCCTGAAGCTGTAACTCTGCATGTTGTTAGACTCAGAAAAACAAGCAGTCTGCTGACATCATCAGAAGTGGTAGCCTGATCCAATCACAATGCTTCCCCATAGGATTGGCTGAGACTGTCAAAGAGACAGATCAGGGGCAGAGCCAGCACAAATTAAACACAGCCCTGGCCAATCAGCATCTCCTCATAGTGATTAATTGAATCAATGAATCTCTATGAGGACAGTTCAGTGTCTGCATGCAGAGGGAGAAGATACTGAATGTTTGGATGCATTTTAGGCAGCCATGACCCAGGAAGGATCTCTAACAGCCATCTCAGGAGCGGCCAGTGAAGTTATCCCTAGGCTGTAATGGAAACACTGCATTTTCTCTGAAAAGACAGCATTAACAGCAAAAAGCCTGAAGGTAATTGTTCTACTCACCAGAACAAATTCAATAAGCTGTAGTAGTTGTTCTGGTGACTATAGTGTCCCTTTAAAGTATTTCTAGTTTCTTAGACATAGTCTACAAAGTAGGGTAACTCTTTTCATGTATCACCCAGCAGCCCAGTTATCATACAAAAATATTTACGTTAATATAAGGGTATGTATTGAGACTGCTCTCCCAGACTCAAAACACCCTGTGTTCTTAGCTCAGAAATAATATATCATGAAGTGTCCCACTGACGTGTTTGCATAAGGCAACTCTTGAACAGGGTTTCACCAACCTCTGGTTACACCTTCCTCGTGATAACAAAATAAAAAGAAGCATAGTGTCCAAAGTCAATATTTGAAAATTGCTATCATACTTTTTGATAACTTGTTGTTTCTTAAAAGTTCATGATTTTCAGGTAGGAGTAGTCGACAGCTAACCCTATTCATGGTGTACAAAAAGAGACCTTAGTGTTGTGAATTAGAAAGATGGAAGTACGCCAATTAAAAAACATGAATGTGCTCTAAGTTCTTTCAGCACAGGCGTCACGTCTGATCAAGACCAGTAAACTGTGTTTCGACATGTATATTGTATAAATTCTTTCCACATTATTAGTAGTATGGAAGTACAAGCTGTTATAAGCAATTATTAACAAAACTAGGGCAGACCTTTGGGGTGTTCTTCAAAGGGTGCTGTTTAACAGGACATGTTGCTGTGCCAGGTTGCCCCCATGGTTATAATAAACATGCATGTGAGACAGGCTTGTGCCGTATAGTTGTTGTGGTAGGCATACATGCAATACTTGATTTTGAAAATGTCCTCTCCTTTAAGTGGATTATTGGAGTCTGGTGTTGAATGTTTAGAACGAATCCTGATCTGAGACAGTCCAAATATAACTTTGGTTGGTGTTGTCAGTACAGTGGTTTTGAATCCAAATAATAAACATTACAAGGCTGCAGTTCTATTGGAGAAATAAACAAATAAAAAAAATAAAGTCCTCTGCTGGGATAGGGATTCATGACTTCATTATCAGAAACCTCCATTATTACCAAGCGTGCGGCTAAAAAATTTTTAATTGGGTTTCTGAGCAGTGCAAATGCAATGTTTCAATCATAAGGTTTCCTTGAATGGGTTATACTCGGTGTATCAAGTGCTTATTGGTAAAGATTATAGAAGATGAATGAAAAATGAGGAATATATTGCACTCTTGAGGATCTCCAAAGTACAGGGATAATGCTTGTAGTTGCTTATTTATTGCGGAAATAGATAATATAAATACACCTGACATTAAACAAAATAATGTGCAAGGAAAATAATTGATAAAACACAGGCAAATAATGGGATAGAAGTCTGTCTGATATGTGCAAAAGTCCCAGACTTGTAGTACCCCTGGCCAGTTTTTGTGACTTCTTCAGTTGCATTTTATATTCCACAATCCAAAAAACACCGAGCAAACATTGTAATCCTGACATCTGTTCAAAGCAAAACCATTGTTCTCGAAGAATACTAATGCTTGGAATGATGTAGATGATCCTTATTTGTTCTTGTAACACTGTTCCTGGATATATGACTGAGAAGTTGATTTTTTTGGACAATGTGGGTCCTGGTATGCCTTGTGGAACCCAAACACTGCATTCCATTTTAATGTATTAGTCAAAACTTTGCGACTTGGCATCATTGCATAGGTATACCTACAGCAGGCATAGGCAACTTTCATCACTTTAGATGTTTTGGACCACACCTCCCATGATGCTTTGCCAGCATTATGGGTGTAAGAGCATTATGGGGGATGTAGTCCACAACATCTGCAGTGCCGAAGGTTGCCTATCCCTGACCTATAGTATGATAGGTATAGTATGATAGTTCTTTCAGCCTGTTATTACTGGTTTGGGTGGACCTAGTCACACATTAAAATGCCTAACTGTAATTTATTTAATTTAGTTATTTTGGCACACTTACTAAATAGTTACATTAAGTGTGCCCCCATAGATGTATAGCTCCATAAGTTCCACAATGGAAAAAAATTATCTAAACTACATAATTATCCAACATGGTTGCCTGGAGTGTCCCTTTAAAAGGACACTATAATCCAAAAAAACACTTTAGCTTAAAGGGAAACTCCAGTGCCAGGAAAACAATCCGTTTTCCTGGCACTGGAGGTACCCTCTCCCTCCCACCCCCCAATCCCAGGTTACTGAAGGGGTGAAAACCCCTTCAGTCAATTACCTGAGGCAGCGACGATGTCCCTCGTCGCTGTCTCCACCTCCGCGCCGCTCCTCCTTCTGATTCCGTCGGCCGGTGGGCGAGACTGTTCCCGCCCACCGGCCGAGGAGACCTAATGCGCGCGCATGCGCATTAGCACTCCCCACAGGAAAGCATTGAAAACGATTTCCAATGCTTTCCTATGCATAGCATGAGGACGTCCAGCGACGCTCTAGCACAGGTTTCCTGTGCTAGGAAGGAGGAAGTGACCTCTAGTGGCTGTCTATTAGACAGCCACTAGAGGAGGAGTTAACCCTGCAATGCAATTATTGCAGTTTATTAAAAAAACTGCAATAATTACAGTTGCAGGGTTAGGAGTAGTGAGAGTTGGTACCCAGACCACTCCAATGGGCAGAAGTGGTCTGGGTGCCTGGAGTGTCCCGGTCGAGAACGTTTTAATCCCTTGATGTATAAGTGCCTCCAGGGGCCTCCTGACACCATAACAACTTTATTTAGGTGAAGTTGCTTTGGTACCTGTGCACACGTGGGGTACCAGCCGTGCACACATGTGGGTACCAAGAGGCTTCTCAATGAGATAAACTGACTACACAAGAAAATCACTCCCCTAAATCATTCAACAAAGTGTGGGACCATTGGTTGAATGGAGACATATAAAGTGTCAGTTAGATATTGATTTTTAAGAACTGGAGTATCCTTGTTAGGGCAGGAATAACAAGTATGAACACTCTCTCCTCAAACTGTCCCCTTTTCTCTCTGGAGTGCACCAAGATGTGTTGTCTCTCTGCCTTCTAATTCTTCTTCTTTTATTTAAGTTCTCTTCTTAGCCTGGGTTCTCTCAGGCTTTATGTAAATAGTTTTCCCCATATCCTTCCCTTGTTATATTCTGGTTAAGAATTCACCTACGGCAAGGTGGATTGACCCCAGTCAAGAATAGCAATGGACTTCATAACATTGAAAATATAAAGTCTGATAATCACACCCTCCTCTTTCCCCTGAAGCTACACCTTACCTCCCTTATTTATTATATTGTTCCTTTGTTAATTTGTCACGCTGATCAATCACAATGGTGTTAAAAGGAACACTTGTTATCTCAAGATACTGTATTGTTGAACTATAAGCTGAAAACCACAAAAAAGTTATTTAGTTACACTACATTGTTTGGAGCTGAACTGTTCCATCCCTTACATTTCTTATAAATGTATTCTAAACCTGGAACTTTGTACTACCTTGTGCGTTTATAACTTAAATAAAGAAGTAGAAAGAAAAAGCTGCAAATACAGTGAACATTGTGCTTTACATTTGGTCAAACTTATTTTTTTTCTAATAAGTTTTGTAAATAGACTTTTTTTAACTGAAATGTGTTGCTAAGAGGCCCCAAATCTACAGAATCATACAGGAAATAATTGTTGCATCTCAATCATATGAAATAGTTAGAATTAAAGTCTGTAACACCATAAATGATATTCATATGCCCTCCTACAAATTGTCCACTCATAAACTCGGGTTTTTGGAGTTGCTAACATGCAACAAAATGGTCCCTTTTCTGCAGACATCCTACATCTTGTCGTGAAGACTCTAATTCAGGAAGCTAACACATGGTTGTGTGAGGGCTAGCCAACTCTTGATGCAAGGCTAAGGAAAAAATGAGGGCTTCCCACACCTTTTTGTTTTCGACAAGAAATCAGCACTTGGTGGAAACTTCATTTTAGATTTGCCATAAAGAGTTTTGGAACAGCAGAGGTAGTCCATATAGCCTGTCTGTCCACCACTCAATTTTCATTGACCCCCAACTGGTGCACGATGATTGGACAATAATAGGGTAGCTAGTGTCCATTTTTATTCTATTTAGGAACGTGACAGACAATTTGAGCCAAAGTAATGCAGTTTGCGACCGGTCATCCTCTTATTCACCCACCTCATAAACATGATGGATGCCTTTGTGGAAAACAGAGAAGTTGTTCCTGGTGACTAACTCTACACAAATGCAGCAGTAGTATTCAACAAGCTGAAAAATATAATCAATGTGAATGAGTTGCTAATTGCCCCCAAATGGATGCTAGCTTCCCTGTGTGATCCTAAGATTAAGGGGAAAGTAGCACTCCTATTTAGCAGCCTGACATCCTGAAGAGGCATGAGGTCAAGAGAAGGATGCTGTTTGAGAAAGTTGTCCACATTGAATTATGTTGCCATTGTATGCTACTCCCAACAGCAATACCGGACGCATAACCCCAAGACAGCGGAGAGGAGCAATTAAGTTTTGGCTTAATGGTGTTGGTGTTTTGGTGGGGGCAAGTGAACCACCAAGTAACGAAAAGGGGAGTAGTGCCACATCTTGCCTTTCTAGACCTATTTTGCCTCCTGCTAAGGAGCCTCTGGATTAATGGGATAAGAAGTCGTGTGTGGCTTGCTCTGTGACTGGTTGCCCAGCAGCTGTTGTCCAACTGAGTGAGTGTTTTCTGTTACAGGGAACATTCTGAATCTCCAAAACTCACAAATGATGATGCAAATAGCCTTCTTTAAGTTGAAGCTCTCCAAGTTGTTTTACCCTATTCTTCACTTGGATATTTGAATCACCATCATCTGCTAGCGGAAATCCTATTTTCCACTCATCTCTCCCTTCAAATTTGTTTCTAAATTTGTAAAAGTGTAAACACTTAATTTAAAAAAAAAAAATCTTATTTAAATTTCTGCTTCTGCTTTTTTTTTTTTTACTTTTTCCAAATGCCTTTCATTGTAGTGGTTTTCCCCTGCCTGGCTATACTTTTTGGATACATTCCCGCTTTTTTGGCTTCTCAAATTGCTCTCCTAAATGTATTTTCACTATCGAAATTTATCTGAGCTGAATAGCAGAATATACAATTTTCTGCCGACCCAGAAAAAAAATGAAAAGATTTGCCAGTGTTTCAAAAGAGCCAACATCTTTCACCCTGCACAAGTCTAAACTTTAGAAGAAGAAGAAGAAAAAAAGATGAAGTAAATAGTGAGCATCTTTAATCCATTTGAAGGGGCGTGTGTTGCAATATACTTCCTTTCTGTAGTGTTTCATGCAAGTCTGTGCTGCCAAAACACTTTCATGATTAGTGTAGTTGTTGTCCTCGTTTCTAACTCTTCTGTCTTCCTGTCGTGTGCGGTAAGTATGTTGCTAACGCGACTCTGCTACAACCATTTTTTAGTACAAAGCAGTATATGGTTCTGGGTTTTATTGTTCTTTCCTGCTCAGATATTTGTAATGTAAAATGTAAATGTGTTCGCTTTCATCCTCTGTGTAATTGTGGGCTGACAACAGCAAGGGTTACTTTTATGCTTATATCGGTATCGTGCAAAACTCTTTATAACTTTACAATGGAAAACTGTTAAACTTTTTGATAGTAAAGTTTGTTAAGCTCTGGTCACTGTAATTCTGTCACTTTAGATGCTAATCTTATATATCCTTCTATCTGTCTGTGTATATATATATATATATATATAATCACATAAACAAGACATGGTTTTGTGTCCGTGTCCAGGTCTCAAGGGTCTCAAACATTGCCCAGTGTTTTGTATTTGATTTGTGAAATAAACTACTAACTTTGTAAAACTCCTGGTAGGATAGCCGTCCTTTTGTACTTTGTGAAACGATGTATCTGTGGTTAGATATTTCCATCTTCTTGACATTATTGTTTTTGACCTTTGACAAGGCATGCGTGTTTCGGTATCCTACATCATTATCGAATAACAAATTACATGAAACCGAACGAAAGGTTTAATCGGCTAATGCTTGGTGAATGTTTAATATCATAATCCGGCTCTTTTGAAAGCAAGACGCTTTGAAGCTTTGTAAGAGTCTGGTGCATATCTTAAAATCCGTTTATAGTTTTTGCTTAGTTACCTTTTAACCTTTGTGATTTGGGCTCATAATTACACGCACTGCTGTGTTTTTATGTTTTTTTGAATCATATGACAATGTCTACCTATGAGTGAATGATAGGTATTTCGAAAACCATTCTTAGAGTTGACCCTAACTGCAGGTCTGAAACGGGTCCATCTGGTTTTATTCCAAATCCAGCTTCATGTAACCTTAGGCAAGTCACTTTAGCACTCAATGCTCCAAGCATCAAAAATAATGAGGATCGACGCAATCGTTATTAACTGTGTGGGTGTTTCCTTTTTCTTTTTTTTCTTCTTTTTTTTTTTTTTTTTTTAAAACCCTTCAGGGTTTTTCTTTTAGTTTGCGTTTGTAACCGTGCCAGACCTTAAACACATTACATGCCATGAGCCTATATGCATAGAATTACAATGAATCAAATAGCGCATTTGTGAGGGCATCTTGGGAGAGGTGGTGGCAAATGTGTCTCTGCTTGCCTCTCCCAGTATATATTTATAGCGTTTCCTGAGTTAAGGTAAAACCGAACTGTTGACAACCAAAACCTCTTTTAAAATACTTTTTGCAAACTTTTCGTTTCTAAATATTTTGATATTTCAAAATATATTTTTTCTTCTTCTAGGTTTACAGATAAAACATTAGATAGAGAATGACAATAACTCTGCCCAGTTAATTAAGTATGGTGTTGGGTGTTTTCTATTTCTTTGTAGATTAGTATAGTCATTGTAAAGGTGATTGAGGACAGAGCTGTACAATGATCTGCCATCCCCAGAACTGTGTATGTGCTATATGGCCTTTTCCTTTTTATGATACAGGAAGTTGTGTTAATGATAAATTGTAACAATGTTGTATCTAAGCTGTTTCTGCAGAAACAGTACTTCTATGTTTAGACACAAAAGTAGCTCTGTATTGTGGATGGGGAACTGCTGCTTCCTATAACAACTGCTGGGTTTCTGATTAACTTCAGAGCTAGATGTTGTGATCATTGCAGTGTGAACACACTAACAAAAAAAAACTCAAAGGAAGTCCGAGCTGCCGGTGGGTGGAGATTTGCTATAGAAAGGGGTGTAGACTATGCTCTATCCACAGCTCTGCTTCCCTGTCTGGGAGAATCTACTGTATGAAGTCAGATAGGAAAGGGAGCTCCATGATTTTTTATACTGGATCAGCTATGTAATTGTCTGGCTGTTGGTCTGCTGCCCGGAAACTGGAATCGTGGTCTGTTTCTTGCTGTTCCTTTGCCTTGCAATCCGTGTTTGTGTTGGGTATTTGCAAAGGAATCTCACCATGATTGATAGCAGCAAGAAACAGCAGCAATGTTTCGCTGAGATTATACCTGACGGGGATTTTGATCCATTGAAAGACAAGGAATGCCTTGACCCAAACAACCAAAAAAGTCTGAAGGAAGGTCAGTAACCTTGTGGGTTTTTGGGAAATGCATTGAAAGGCAGACATGATTTCAGCCTGCTGGAGCCTGTTCCAGGGGAGAGTGCAGTTACAATGTGTCTGCAGAATCTGCATTCATAACCCTGTACATCTGTTTTCTGCATTAAGCTTGTTAAATATCCAGCCTGTCATTGTACAGTGTGCTAGGAGCTGTACACACCAATAAGACATATCATAAGTACTTAAGATGACTATGGATTTTTCCCATGATGTTTTTTAATGTGTACACAAGTAGTTTTAATTCATTTCTATGTTAGCTGATCTCTCGTTGCATGGCCAGCCCCTCCGTCTCAGACAGATTCTGCCAGCAATGACAAAAGAAATGCTTCCTTTGACTTCCTATACTGTAATTAGCTTATCCTATCAGTCACAGCATCAGCATTTTTCCATGTTCACCAAATTCAGCACTCTGCTAGACTAGTCACAGTAACTAGATCAATCATTGCAACCAAATCCCAGTCACGAACTCTGGGCATATCTTTAAAAGAAGTTACATTGCATCGGAATTATTCGAAAACCCTGTCTGGCCACACATAGGGCAAAACATTAAGGGAGTTGTATGCAGGAAACCAGAATAACTGGGACTGACACTATTTTATCCACATCTATTTAGGGCGTGTGTGGACCTCAATATATGTAAATACAACCACATTCTAGTTTATCTACAAACGCCTATTTACACAGATTTGCTGGTCTTATGTTAGTATGTTCATGTAGTTGCACACAAGCACATGTACTGCTATATTTCTATAGCCGCAGTTTGGTGTTTGGTTCTCTCACTCCCACTCTCCTTATGTGAGTGCCCTCTGTAACTCGAAGTGCTAAATCCAGACCAATATCCATTTGCTAAACCGTATGAAATTATTCCTGTTTATATTATTAACACCTTTAAAGTTGACGTTTACCTCTTTGATAACATTGCATGTCTGGCACGGCGACGTTGGTCAATAATATACTATTTTATTCTGATTGAATGTAAATATATTTTTCGGGTATCCTTTGCAAGAATAAGGACACACACACACAGGAGGGCACGCGCCCCTCATTCTTTCCAATAAACAATACTCCTGGATTACATCATCTTCAATGTGTCTCATGCTGATGGGACTGTATGATCTCACACATTCTGCAGCTCAAGGTTTAAATGTAAATCATTACCCCTGCTTTGTGCTGGACTACAGTAAAAGAACACTGTCGCAATGTGATATCCCATTGCAACTCTACATATGATTCTTGAAGGTTTTTCTTTTATTCATTAACATCTTTGATATACTCCACAAGCACTGTAAGGTATAAGAGAAATGTTGTGGTTTTTGCTGCACCTTAAGGGAAATATACAGTTTGTGAGGCCTTGTAGACCTTTTGCAGGTTTACCACAGAGTGCTGTTTTAGACAGCTTCAGAATGTTCTTTT
Organism: Pelobates fuscus; assembly: GCF_036172605.1. NCBI lineage: Eukaryota > Metazoa > Chordata > Amphibia > Anura > Pelobatidae > Pelobates > Pelobates fuscus. Next base: position 124,615,158 of record NC_086324.1, read on the forward strand.
GCAGAATTAGTCAGAGGTATATACGGTCAGCATTCACTATGTATTAAAGTCATCCACTCACATTGAATCACTTAACATGCTCCTATTCAATTCAATTAAATGTTTATTATTTTCTATTTAGATTTAGTACAGAACTATATTTGTTCTTCATAGACCTTATGATCAGTTAAGTGTTCTATGTTGCTGTTCAAACGAGTTAGTGTAATTCAGTATAATATGGAAATGGTCTTAAAGGGATACTATATTGTTAGGAATAAAAATATATGTATTCCTAACACTATAGCTCCCACTGCCTCCCCTGGTCAATAAAGGGTTAAAAAACCCTTAGTCACTTACCCGATTCCAGTGGTGATCTCCCTCGGTGCTCCACCTCAGATGACGTCAGAGGGGCTAATGCACATGCGTGGTGAGTCATTGGTTCCCTATGGGGATTTTGCAGACGTTGGATGTCCTCATGCAGAACGTGAGGGTGTCCAGCGCCAGTTAGGCGACCTAAAGTCTGGTAAAATCTCAGAAGCACCTCTTGTGGCTATCTGAAAGACTGCCACCAGAGGCTGTCTCTAAAACTGCAATGTTTTACATTGCATGACTAAGGTTTATGGGAACATTGTACCGAGACCACTTCAATGAGCTGACGTGGTTTGGGTGCCTATAGTGTCCCTTTAAGGCTGCACAAGCATCATATGGCAATATAGCTCTGGTGTACCAAAGTTTATGATCCCTACATAATGGTATGTATCTACGAAACCAGCATCATATGGAAGCTGGCATTTTATTTCCAAAGTGACTCAAGTAGACCATAATGAACTGAGCTAAATGTACATATTGCATCACAGTCCATTATGATGATCGGTAAGTTTACAGTTTAATCAACTTTTAATCTTAACTTCACATGCCCAGGAACAACACCCTGATAAGATCACACATTCAAGGAATTGAACTTGAAAAGCATTTTCTTGCATTATTTAAAAAAACAAAAAAACAATCTCTTTATCTGCATTAGATCTCTGTTATTATAGTTATTGCAACACTACTTTACTTGCAGTCTGTCCTCTTGTAAGACAGTGATAGATTATGGTAAATTTGATCTGTTTGTCTTTTTTTTCCTTAACCCCTGAAAATATCCAGTTTAGCTTTTTGGCATTGTGGTCAAGACTAAAATACTCAATACATCTTCTTTTGCAACTACATCAAAGAGCCATTGTGCTTTATAATATCACAGTGACAGGAGGCTTTTGGCAGAAAGCAGCTATGACCACTTGCATATTGTTTTTCAGAAGCATATCCTCTGTAGCCAAAGTGGTTTTCATGACTTCAATTCCTGTGACATGTCCTGGTAAACATCTTACCACGCCTCCTTAAATGAACGAAAACTGTAAAAAGGCCCTAATTTTCCTTTAAATTGAAACCTCCATTTTGAATCTCCTTTCTTGAATAGTATACACACACAAAATTATGATTATCTACAAATCTTACCTCATGTGATGAAATCCTTACTTCTCAATATATTTTGTGGCATCAGTGAAAATCAACAAAAGAATATAACCTGTTAAATAGCCCTGTCCCAGGAAGTAATGCATTTGAGTGGATTTGCTATGTACTAGCAGGTCATTAAAATGACAGTCTAAGCACCAAAATCACACCAACTTAATGAAGTGATTTGGGGGCATGAAGGCTACCCTTGCTCTGTCACAGTGGAAAATATTGCTGTTTCTCAGTAACGTTCCTGTTTACAGTTTGTGATTTCCATACCTCTAATGCCGGGGTAGGCAACCTTCAGCACTCCAAATGTTGTAGACCACATTGGATCGGTAGTTCAAAGCCGTTGTTGCGCATGCACTGGATGTCCTTAGTAGAAAGCTTTTGACTGGACACAAATCTTCAAGATTGATGACTTCATAGTAGTATAGAATTAGGAGCCTATCTCAGTTTTTTGGGGACTCCTACTTCTAAATGAATAAAGGAGGATATTACTAAGGAGGTCAAATATATTTGATGTGCTTTAAGATTTTCTTGTCAAGAACAGTGGTGTAACTACCAAGGTCACAGCTGCGACCGGGCTCGTCACTCCGGGGCCCCGGCCACCCCTGCGACCATGTGCTGCCAGCATACCTTCAGGGCTGGTGCACAGCAGCACCGACCGTGGCCCGCAGTCACAGGCTAACTGGCAGAAGGGAAGCAGCATAGCACATAGCTGTGTGTAGTGGGGCCGAGTGGTCTGACAGGAAGTGCTCACTGAGAGAGAGAGCACTTCCTGTCAGACACAGACTGGTACCGCGGCCAACAGGTAGGGGGGTAGAGAAATACAGTAAAGGGTCTGCAGGGGAAGGGGTGAGGGGGTAAATGGAGGGTCTGCAATGAAAGGGGGGGTAAATGGAGGGTCTGCAGGGAAAATGGGGTAAATGGAGGGTCTGCTTGTAAAGGGGGGGGTAGATAAAAGGTCTGCAGGGAAAGGGAGTAAATGGAGGGTTTGCATGGGAAGGGGGTAATTGGAGGCTCTGCAAGAGAAGGGAGATAGAGAAATAATGGGTTTGTAGGGAAAGGGTGGGGGAGAAATAAATTGAGGAGGGGAAGAGGGAGAGAAATGGAGTGGCTGCAGGGGAAGGGAGTAGGGAATGGAGTGGGTAGAGAGAAATACAAATGTTGGGGCTGGGGGTAGGAAATTAGAAACTTGGGGGAAGGGAATGAGATACATGGAGAGGCTGGGGGGATGAGACACATCGAGAAGCTGGGGGTGCCAGGGCAATTTTTGCACCGGGACCCCGTGGCTTGTAGTTACGTACCAATGGAAATATTTCAGTGAAAACAAGTTGTATTCTAGACATAAACATATTTTTTTCATCTGGTTGTCCTGCATGTGGTCCTTCCTACAGGATGGAACAAGAATTAGTCGTGCTTGTATTACCATTTAGAGGATTTGCATCAGGAACTCTGTCTTATTTCCTGTATAGCCGCTAGCATGTACCATGATATATTTGCCATCTGGTTTTTGGTCTGCCAAAGATATGAGCTAACCATGGATGTGACCATTGGTATACAAAAGACCAGCATGGGGACATTTTATTGGTAAATGTTAGCTGCTACAACTTTTGAAATTTTGGATGTCGCCTTGCAGTTTGTAGCCAATGCAGAATCTGATATTGTCTTTTAGAGGCATGTTCTTGGCCATCTATTTTTCGCCACTAGAATTTAACTGCTGATCCCTCTTAGGTCTGCATAAGTAGTTTTTAGGGCAGTATGTATATGTATTTTAATTTGTCTTGAAGGTAGTTTTATATTGGGTATACATCATGAATCCACCTGGTGCTAACAGTGAATTATTACAAAATAAACATCTCTAGGTATTGTAAATCATGATGATCCATCTAGACCTGCACTCTACTGATGAATCCAATGCAAGGTGGCGAAAGGTACATTACACCCTTTAAAAAAATTTTTTTACAATAAATACTTTTTGTTTTACTGAACATTTTTGTTGCGGGGGGAGGGAGGACTGTTACATTATCCGTGCATTGCAGAATCCATTTTCTCCTTTTGGCCTAGGCAGTGAGATCACCATACTCATTGTTAAGTAAACAAAGACAACCAAGGAATAAATGTATAAGCTTGTGTTCAGAACGCTAGGAGACCTGTTTACTTGCTGTGCATAGTGTGAGGCATAGCTCCTTCCTTGATTTTTAGTCTGCATTTAAACCATATCATCACTTGCATGATAATGCCTGTTTTTTTGTTTTTTATTTTTTATTTTTATTTTGTTTTTGTGCTATTTGGATGAAAAAATTCTGAAATCGCAAAACTGATTTTTATATATATTTTTTTCCCTGAATGTCTTGGTAAAGGCTGTGTAATGTTGCGCAAGCTAATCAGCAGTTTGACTATGGGGGTGTTATGGAATTCACCTTTATGTGTATAACAATGGCTTTCAGAGCGTTGATTGTGCCCACGTTTTCATCAAAAATATATTCTCTCTCTTTCTTTTTCACTGCAATCAAATCATTACAACTGCGTTCATTAAAGGAACATTGCAACTACAATACACGTTGCCCCATACAGCGAATACGTATGGTAGAAATATATCAGTGACCGACAAAGTCTCTCTTCAAAAGGAATGTTCTGTTTTCTGCAGGCCATGGCGGCCATTTTTTTTCTTGACACAGATGACTTTCCAATGTGAAATGCAGACACTTCTCAGGCCTAGTACACAATAGGGATGCAATCTTTTTGCATTGTTTTGTTAACTTGAGGCAATTATCTTGGGGAAAAAGCAACTCTCTTACATCCAAATACTTTTCTTAGATTCAGCTCAAAGTGTAAATTGTGCAAATATAATTTAAAAGGCAAATGTCACCTTAAAAATATTTTTAATATAACAATTCTTTTCTCAAGTATTGAAAGGAAATAGTTTTTTGTTGTTGTTTTAAATAAAGTTTATGTTAGAAAAATGAGAGAGAGAGAGAGAGAGAGAGCGTGGATCTTTCAGCTATACACATGAACTTTAGTCTCTATGGTCTTTCCTGCTTCACTCCCTGCACAGGGCAGTGCTTTCATCAATTATTGCCCTGTTTAGCTTACTAAGCAAAGGAGACTTGCAGATGCATGAAAAGCAAGAGCTAATCCTACTTATAGCCCACGTATATTTTTACTGATCACACTGAAGCAGACCTTTTGTCAAACTGTAAGACTGATGATGTCACTGCATTGTGCAAGGAGTGAGGCAGGGAAGACCATAGAAACTGTCTGTCTGGTTCAAACTCTCTCACCGAACGATCTTCTCATATTCTAAAAGTAGGGATGAGTTATTTGTTTTTTTACATACACTTCATTTTTTTTAAAAAACCTTTCCTTTCCATACTTGATGATAGGATTACTATCGAAAAAAATGTTTTTGAGGTAACAGTTGTTTTTAAGTATATTTTTAAGACCTTGGAATTTCAAATATGTAAAGTCTGTACATCAACAACCCTCTAGTGTACTCCCTTTTACAGCTCCCACACTTTCTCTGTGCCATCTTAATGAAGACCAGATCACAAATATCCCCATTACTCGTAACTTGCCAAACACAGAAAGCATATGCATCAGGATGTCATTTAATATCTGTATTATTTAATTTTTTTAATTATGACACCTTTTAAAGCTTGTGACAGTTATTGGTGTCTAACCTTATCTTTGAATCAGTCTCATATAGGACGTGTGTTTAAATGAACCTCATCTTGTAACCATAACATCTTTTAGAATAATTTACACATAGTCCACACAACTTTGTCACCAAAGGATAAACTTTTTGCATTTACGACTCTTATTTCATAAATTAAATCTTGAAAACAGTTGAGACTTTCAATTCCATATTATATCCCCTGTGCATAAAACAATGGCAACTAAAGCATCTCTTTTATTTTCCTGAAAGTTCTAGAATCTTGGGTGTGTCTTTTATTAATTTTTTTCGTCACTCTTAGTGGTTATATCCTTATTGTATTGATTGTATCTGCATAGGAAGATTTAACTTTTATGCAGTACTTTTATTACATGTGGTAAAGCAAAGGTCTCTTGTTAAACTGTTCAACAGATCAGTATTGGAGCCTTTATGTACCACTCCTTACGTGGATATCGGTCTTCAACGTTTAGTGATGATGCTAGTTGCCCTTCCTGCGTGCTATGCAAGCCTTTCTATGAGAAAATATAAACTGTAATTAAAAGTGTTTGTTATATGTTCATATATTTATAATTCTCATAATTTTTTCACGTGGATATCTGTCTTCAACATTTACTGATGATGCTAATTGCCCTTCCTGCGTGCTATGCAAGCCTTTCTCTGAGAAGATATAAACTGTAATTAAAAGTGTTTTATATGTTCATATATTTATAATTCTCATAATTTTTTCACATTTCTCCTGTGACGAATTTTGTCTTATTTGTAGTTCCTGCCCTGGAGGAATATAGTAAACCATCTCAACATATAATGCAAGATATGTATTGTTACTGCCCCAATGTGTTAACCCACTTAAACATATTTATGACCGTGATACAGCTAATTTAACCATAACCTTAATAATATTCAAGAACAGACCTCTGGTAGCCGATTTTCAGAATGCCTATAAGGTATGAACTTCTTCAGATTATTTGCACATTCTCTATACATATGCATGCCAGAACTGATTCTACTCACAAAATAGATGTTGTTGTTTAAAACGTCTTTGCACAAATTTTCCATGCTACCCAGCTTTGGGACCCCTATCCCACCATCTTAGGTTTTACCTCTGTTACAGTGTCAAAGAACAGCAGCACAAGGCCATTCCAGATTATTTTTTCCTCTGCAACCCTGGTTGCCTTGCTGCACAGCTGACTTTCAATTCACTGAACCTCTTTTTGGACGCTATCTTTGGAACGTCCTAGTTCCTTACATCCCAATTTCATAGCTTTTACAGGGTTACTATAACCCTTTTGAGAGGGGGAACCTTTCTGATGTAATAAGACCTACTGGGCACTATGGGAAAGGTCCCTCTAAGTGTTTAGTAAAACCTGGGAAATAAAAAAGTTTTACTTACCTTGAATACGGTGGCAGGCGAAGCTTCCGGGTGCTGATTTTCTGTGCCCTCTCCTGACATCACTGGGGCGGCCTGCATTTCAATCGCGTTCTCATAAAAAGCCTGTGATTGGACAATTTTGTCAGCTCAGAGTGCATGCATGTGCCCCAGGCCAGAGTGAGGAGGAGAGTATTTTCTGCGCTCTACCTTAAAGGGGAAGATTTTCTTGACTGTTTTCAGTCTGCAATGCGCACTGCCAACAAATGTCACTTATGCACAAAATTGACATTAGGAGCCGGTACATCGTTTTGGGCTGCCCAAGTCATGTGTGCTGATGGTGCAACCAGTCCCCCAGCACACAATTGACAATATCTCTGTATGTGCTCCTACCACAAAGACCACTTCAAATCACTGAAGTGGACATGGTGGTTGAGGTAATTCTCTATTATTTGTTTGTTTGCAGGCCCTAGAGATGTGTTTTAGTCAAAAATGTAAACGTGCTGATTCTCAGAAATGGCACTGTTTCATATTGTCAGACAAAAAGGGCAGCATGTATGAATCAAAGTCACCAAAATAATTACATATTTATAAACAGCGTTCCATGCAATTTTGAAATGTTAACTGCTATTCTACCTGAAACAAATAAGTGCTATAATTGAATAAGATGTCAAGCATTCCAGCTGGTTTGCTTTAAATAACAATATTGAGCTGATTGCGATGTATTTAAAGGGATTCTCTAGTGCCAGGAAAACAAACCCGTTTTCCTGGCACTGTAGAATCCTGGAGTGCTTCCTGCCTCTCGCCCCCCCGTCCTATGTCGCTAAAGGGGTTAAAACCCCTCCAGACTCTTACCTGAATCCAGCACCGATGTCCCTCTGCGCTGGGTCTGGCTCTTCTTACGCTCCTCCCCCTAATGGCCGCGCGCATTATACCTTTCCTATGGGGATACTGGCTACGCTGGAAGTGCTCATGCATAACGTGAGGACGTCCGGCGTCGTTTAAACCACCAAAAGTCATCTAAGAAGCCGGAAGTCCCTGTAGTGGCTGTCTGGTAGAGGAGGACTTAATCCTGCAAGGTAATTATTGCAGTTGATCCTTCAATGGGCTGAAGTGGTATGGGTGCCTACAGTGTACCTTTAAAAGTTTACCTGCCCAGTTTTGTAATTTACACTTAACTTTTCATTTAGATTCACAACCTTGTTCTGACTTGATCCAGGAACACATATTTTTGTTTATCATTCACGTATGCTTACTTGTAAGCATTTCCATTTTTTTTTGTGATTGCAATGCATCATATCCTGCTGCATTATATTTTCAATGCAACCAAGGAGGGTGCAGTCTCAGGATGTCATGATGAGGCCTGGATATTTTTTTTTAATCCTCTCCCAAACGTTTTCATAAAGAAGCGAGTGAAGGCTCACATAGACTCTAGTCCTCCTAACCATTACACAGAGTTGGTTAAGCTGCTTATAGTGTCCATTTAAATTAATTTATTACTATTAATAATTTACCTATTGTGTGCTGCAGTGAAAAAACAATGTCCATGTTCTTGTTTCATTCCAGGCAGGAACTCATGTTGAAAGTTCCCTATCTCTAGTCAGTTCAGATAGCGTTGTTCCTGAATTTGACACTGAGCAGAACCGTCAGCATTCCAATTAACCACTCTTTTTGAACACAAATCCCTGTTGGTTACGGTTAAGTAAAATTAAATGTAATCCATATTATTGACCACAAGCTGAGGCATTTATTTTGTTATGTAAATGAAATGGTTTTCCCCACAGTGTGTAAAAATAAATAAATAATGATTTGTGTATTTTTGGTGTTTAATTTTGCAGTGCAAATGCACATATCTTTTACTGAAACGCCATAGAGTAAATTGTGTGTATTCAAAGAGTCTGATGTATTACATCTAGCTAGTCTGTACTATAGAAAGTTGCTTTATTTTATCTTCGGAGGGAGGAGATTTTTTTCTTGATATGATGGTCTGCCTAAGTAATAAAGTAAACCTGACCTTGTCTGTAGTAATGCTTCTTCCCAGAGCCGTGGACGTGTTCTTTTATACCGACAGACATGGGCAGAGTAGGAATAGGTGTCGGGCCTTGGATATATGAGAGATGTGCCCTCCACTTTAATAAAGAGTTGCAACCTTGCTGCAGCGCATGCCAATGGAGTCTGCTAGCCTCAAAGGCATCTTTAACTATAACTACAATATTTTAACATTTGCTTTTTTGAGTTTCACATTCCATAGATCAGCTGACCAAGTGACAAAAATTGTTTCCCCTTGTAACATATACTGTATGTTACAAAATTGCTCCAATTTATATATTCAATACCCCCAGCTGGGCCCTCTTGGACCACATGCTGAGAAAACAATCACTCTCTTTTTTTTTTTCTTTTTTTTTTTTTAAAGCATAGAGGGGGAAGGCGGGGGGACCTGACAACAACTACCCTTGGCAATTTTTTGGTTCTCTCTTACTAATCAGTTTTAAGGAGTGAGATCTGGAAAATACTAATTAGATTTTATGGATATAAGTCAAATAAACTTGAAAGCAATCACTGTTGTGTTAACTCTTTATACAAATTTTAATTTCACGCAGTAAATATCCCTGAACAAACACCTTTTTAATACTCGGACATAGCTAATTCTTCCCAAAACACACACAATGGGCTAAAGGAAGCAAAAGTGTGTGCTCGGTATGAAAAATAATAATACTTAACTTTAGACCTATTAAGGATCAAAATATAGCCAAATGGTCCTGTTCCAATAGATGCTAAATAGCAGACTAACAAACAGTCCTAAACTTCTGCCTCAAAGCAGTTATTTAAGAAAAAGATGATCAGAATAGTTTTTTTTTTTTTTTTTTTAATTAAGGTACGTTGTGCATAAATATATCTTAAATATATCCTATGTTTTTTGATATTCTGTTTGCTCTTCCCAGAATTTTATAAATATATGTTGGTATGAGGTATAAAAAAAAATAAAAGTAAACATAGAAATTCACATTTCAGACCATCCTGCAGCTGGGTGCTTCCATCTTGGCTCCATGTCAATGATTGTTATAAGTTCTGTCCACCTGGCAATACGTATGTAGAAAACATAGAGAAGAGAACAAAGGTTTATATTCTTTCCCCCTTTTTAATGTTTGCCCTGGCTTTGCCTTGTCTGAACTGAATAGGAATGTAATTTACTACGTCATTTATATAAATTAAAAAAAACAACAAACTGAGCACCTCATGAAAAAATGTTGGTAATTTTAGGGAAGTGATAGTCCGTCTTTAATAAAAGCTCTTAATGACAAATTATGTCCTCTCGTTGCAAAAAAAAAAAAAAAGCCTACTTTAAAATAATTCAAGTAAGGTTACTTAGGAAATTGGAATGTTTAAGGCAAGTCAACCTGTGGTTGTTGGAGCAATTTATAAATTACTTCCTCTCCCACTAGATTGACTGATGCACACACCATTTGACTCTTTTTCTTTCCTTATTTTCCTTATTGGATTGGGACTATTAAATATTACAGTATCTCAGTCTCTCTATTATATCAAACTTAACTTCCCATTATACAGGGGCGGATAAAAGGTAGCTCCAAATGAAATTCCTGTGCTGTCTTACTTTTGGCAACTCTTGCCGTAGAGCCCATTACAATAACTGTATCTACACACATACACGTATATAAGAGGTTTACATTTGTAACATGGCTATTCTGAACAAGTAACAATATGCAGGTATATATATTTTATTTGATGGTTAGATCACTAAACATTTTCTGAGCCCTCCGTAACCTTTTGGTTATACTTGGATCTATTGGTTGCAAGCTGGGTTTTTTTTGTTTTGTTTTGTTTTCTGGGTAAAAAAAAAGTATTTATTTTTTATATCATACTAGACGACGCTGTGTATATATATGTATATAAATAAATGGGATGTATAGGCCATTAAAAGGGGAATTTTCTCAGCAAAATAGAAGATGTTAAACCTTTTTTTTTTTTTTTACACTCCTTCCTGTTTCACGTAATTGGCCTTTTTCCAGGAACTAAATACACAATTGTTCGGGAAAAACAAGAGGAGGGGGAATTATTCTTCTGCCCTGTGTAGCAGTTGTACTTTTCCTTCCTCCCTCCCACTAAGTGTATTTTTTTTTCTTTAGGCCTCCCTCTCCTTTTCATCTCTGTAAGAATCAGTCAGGCAACTGCTCTTTGATAACCAGGATGTCACTCTGGAGTGACTCAGCTCCAGGAAGGGATTCCAGTAAGCCATGCAGTCTGCAGAGTAAATATACCAGAAACAACAGACTCTGGCAAACGCATGGGTTTAAGGACTTCACAGTGCAGCACGGCTGAATTTGCTTACCTTTGCAGTAAACTATATGCCCTTTTTTACGACTTTTAAATAAAATGGAAAAAAAAAAACATTTTTCATTTTACTTTGCACAATCTTTGTATTTCTATAGGGTTTTACTAAATTATCTATTTTTTTATAGAAAGCACTAGTTACTAAGATATGTACATCCTAATTTATTTTTTTACCTGGATTACGTGTTATTCTTTTATTATTTTTAAGGTTCTCGATGCATAGCTTGTTGCAGTCAATTGTGTGAGTTAATCTTTCAGCATAAACAGGCTTTATAAATGAGCACAGAAACCACTTTGCGCCCTCACGCACCCACAAATACAGTACGTTTAAAATATGGCGATTGGCTTCAGTAGGAGCACTCAGTTCTGTTTGTCGGGACAAATTTGTTGAATAGCTTCCCGCATTCCACTGTCATGGGAAAAGTAAAAGGTTCTGGATTATCTTAAAAGGAACATTCCAAGCTTCATATCCACTGCATTACTGTCGCCCTCCCAGATTACCTGGGTCTCCCTGGGGACTGCAGCCTTGCTTCTTGTAGTAGAATTTATTTAACTCCACTAAGCTAAGCAGGGCTGTGCAGGACCGTTCTCATTGGTTGAGAGTGTTGACGAAAAGCTGGATGTGGTGTGGTGACCTAGGCATGTTGTCAAAACCATTTATAGATGGTTTGATTATTTACTCTGCTTGGGCACCAGGGTTCTCCAGGAGCCATAACCACTATCAGCCTGTAGTTGTCTGGTTCCTTTAATGCCCAAGTTAGCTAGAAATATTTTATTCATTTTTTCTATTTTTTTTTTTTTTTTAATAAAATGAAACGATAGGCATGTCATAAACTGTAAATGGTGTCTTGATTAGTTTAGTGGCACTTTAAAGACTTCATTAGATTAAACAATGTGCATTTGGTTCTATACATAATCATTCACGGAGTATCTGTTGCCCTTTAAATTAATGTATAGTTGAAATTACACCCTCTTTAAAGTGACACTGTGTCATTTCAGTTGCATCTTAAAGAAGCAATCACACTTTAAAAAAGCAAAAAAAAAATAAAAGATTTATTTTACAGTCAGATAATTTGGGTTCTTAGCAGCATGCCACATGGAAACACTAGTTGCGTATGAACTGACTAAGCCAGACATCAGAGTAACAGGCACAGTGCGCAGGTATATTTAAAGGGTTAGAAGCACACATGAACACAATTTCAATGCAGCCCCTTTGGGTTTAACTTGAAACTGATACTGGTATCTTTCAGTGGTGCATTAAAGTGTTTTAGGACTAAGGGTGGCATATCACAGAAAGAGGGAAGCCATGCACACCGTTCCTCTTTAACATGGGTTATAAGTGCCATACACATGCATCAAATGTATGCTTTCATTTATGCATCCATGGGGACGTCTCTTTTGTATTTATATTTAACAATAGCTTAAGATGTTCTTAAAAGAAAAGTGAGAATTCAAAGTGAAATTCAAATGTAAGGTCAAAATAGCCAAAATGGAAAAAGTCTCTAACCACCTATGCTGTCAATTCAACTACTATCTAAATTTCACATTGAATTTTCACTTTTATAGTTTTTTTTGTTGTTGTTTCTTTTGTCATTGGAAACTTACTTCAGCCTTTGAATACAGATGCATTACTTGAGAAACCAAATCGATTGGGTTTCTGGTGGAGATGCTTTTAAATCCTGGCATTATTATCAATGTGCATCTTTCCCTACAGCAGTGATGTGTGCAGAACAACCTCAGTCTGTTGAATTAAGCCATATAGATTCTAGTTTGATAATGATGTGCAAGAGCTCTGCGCCTGATGTCATTGGTGATCCAATTGGTATACCCTTCTCTACTGTGGGCTCTTACTGTGAGATTAAGGAAACCTATAATATAATGTAATCTAAGGCTGAATTTTTTTTGGGGGGGATTCTTGACCATTGAGGAATACCATAGATGCCTACTAGATCTGGTTCTTCAGAGCTCCTAGCAACATGTGTCCTACATCTACAGTTCTTGCAATGGCCAGAGTCTGACTAGAATCCTCAGACCCAGGGTTCATCTTTAAGAAAATACCTGGTTGATCTCAATGGAGTGCAATATGGGGGACCTTTGAGCCGAGACTAACCTTAATTTATGGTACCTGATGATTTATGGTATCCCTTGAAATGGCGTTGCCAAAATGGAACATTTTAAACATCGAGCCTCAAAGCTGTGCCTAACTCTTAACAGCCAGCATCATTACAGCACCTGTCGTACGAGTCCAGTTTTTTATTTTGTGGTTATTGGATGTGAACCACTTAACCCTAATGCTAATGTTTAGGCGCTATCCCCACGGATCCACTGGTTGGCATTAAACTGGCTCTCAAAGTACTAAATGTCATGCCGGGCCTTGAGTGATGAGAGTTAATGTCCAAAGCATCTCAAATATCTCAAGCATTTAATAAAATTATGCAAGCCAATAAAATGTCCTCTGTTAAATATGGCTGGCATTAATGGACCACTCTAGGCACCCAGACCACTTCAGCTTAATGAGGTGGTCTGGGTGCCAGGTCCTTCTAGGGTTAACCCATTTTTTCATAAACATAGCAGTTTCAGAGAAACTGCTATGTTTATGAATGGGTTAAGCCTTCCCCCTATGTCCTCTAGTGGCTGTCTCATTGACAGCCGCTAGAGGCGCTTGCGTGCTTCTCACTGTGATTTTCACAGTGAGAGCACGCCAGCGTCCATAGGAAAGCATTATGAATGCTTTCGTATGTGACCGGCTGAATGCGCGCGCAGCTCTTGCCGCGCGTGCGCATTCAGCCGACGGGGAGGAGAAGAGGAGGATCGGAGGAGGAGAGCAGAAGGAGATCTCTCCGCCCAGCGCTGGAAAAAGGTAAGTTTTTACCCCTTTCCAGAGCCGGGCGGGAGGGGGTCCCTGAGGGTGGGGGCACCCTCAGGGCACTCTAGTGCCAGGAAAACGAGTATGCTTTCCTGGCACTAGAGTGGTCCTTTAAGTTAGAAATGTTTAACTGTATATATAGTCGGCTTAATCTTATTTTGTAGTTACTACAGTAATGCTGCTGTGTATGTTTTGGGCATCAGTATATGGCATTTATTATACAATCAGACTGTTAATCTTGGATCCTGCATAAAACAAAATATGAAAAGTCATTTATGGTGATAAAATGACATTATTGTTATGAATGAATTTGAGATCACTGATGAAATAGGTTAGAATTCGTTTAAGAATAACTATTTTATGTTTAACCGTTATTTTCTGTAAACCTCGTTAATCAAATAATTCTTCCTTGATTTACATAATTTATTCTAAATTGCATTCCTTCTTTGATACATTTTGCTTGCCCATTACCACCATAGCTAACCTTTGTGTTTTTGTGTTTTTTTTTTCTCATACCTGACAAGTCATTTTACATTCCATGGTAGATGTGAGCACTGTAGACCATCTAACAAATGTGCACTGTCCCACAGCTTGCTGTGTTCTATAAGAATGTCATTGGTGGGTTACTATGGATACACAGCCTCTTTATTGTGTATCCTTGTCTGTTTTCTCTCCTGTTAGGCACTACATAGCAGTTCTCAGTGTTGACATTTTTTGTCTGAAGCTTTTCGTTTTATTTATAACTCTCTGCTAGTTGTCTCCATAGTAACACTATAAACTTTGCCCCTCACAAACGTCCAAAAGCTCTGAGCTCAGTTTGGGTCTTTCGCTTACGTTCTCTCTGAAGTTTGATTAACACATATCGTTTTTGGATCCTGATTCTGTTCCAGGAATGCTGCCTTCAAAGACAAGCACTGTACTTAGCAAAAATGAAAGAAATGATGCAGATGTATTTGTTCTACTTTATAGCAGTTAAAACGTGGTGACTCATATTCACACCTTTTGTCTTCATAAATATTGAGTGTTTGCTGCAAAAAGTTTTCTGAAGATGGCTCTTACATGGAATGCACAATATTAGAGGGGGTTTAATGGATGTTAACCTATAAATAAGTTTAAAAAAATTCACAAATGAGCACACATTTGTGAAAATGTTTATTTTATTGATAAAATTATATTACCTTTGCTTTTAGTACTGTCATTTATTACAAGTGATTGGCGTTCTGTGCACATGATCCTCATTCATGTGTATGGAACTGATGGTCTTGAGATAAGTGTTGACAACATGGTATGGCTGCACGAAAACAAACAAATGAAAATAAGCCGAACAACGCCTCCATAGTAAGTCAGGTTTCTTGCTGGCATGAGCATTTGTACAGAGAGCAGAGGTGAGAACTGGATACAGCTGTCAGCACATGGTAAGGTTTTTTTTGTCATTTGGATGCCTGGAATGATCAGATTAAGCTGTTGCTAAGAGATAAACAAGTAACTGAAGTTGTTTCAGAATCTATATTTTTCGATGAAGATTCTGATTTCACCTGATTTCCAGAGTACTTCCTTCTTTGAGTGTAACCAAAATCCAAATACGTGGTTATGTATACCACTATTTTTAATTGCAATGCTTTTTGTAAAACTATCCATGTTGGAACCTGGTGCTAAAACAAACCTTTTTTTTTTCACCTATTTATGGTTGAGCGATCCTTGCTTTCCTTGCATAAATAGGGATATTTTCATAGCTGAAGCCAGTATGTGCAACATTTCACAAACAATGCAGATATATATTTTTATTTTTGCTTTCTCATCCAAAGAGAGCCAGATAGCTTACATGCTTCCTTATTCCAGTCGCAGATAGTTACCGATTCCCGCAGTGATACCTCATTTTTATTTATAGTGATAAAAAGCATCTTAGTCAGGTTTAGGGTTATGAGGGACAGCATTGAGCCCCATGTCATGTCCTGAAATTATATATATTTTTGCACCATTTTCATTATTCGCACCGAGTCCCCTGTAATATTGAGATGGAAATTGCTACATAATTATTGACATTGAACATTTAATGTATTATATGTGTAGTTAATCATACAGCACAGTTTGAGAATCCTGCTGTGAGTGCAGAGTTTTAATGTAGTGAGTACATATGCTATGGGCTTGGTGGTAATTCTGTGGGTGTGGGGTTAAATAAAGCAGGTGTTTTGTTTATAAAACTGTAGATGAAACTCTGAATTCATTCAAAGATATGGTGTCATAGTGTTATTCACTGAACATTCTAGTGTTTGATTTGAACGTGGCTTAGAGAAGGTGGATTGGAGAGGATTAAATACATTTGCCCCTAAATTGAAGCCCTTTTTCATTTTGCCTCCTAGAAACACCCGTCTTGTAGCAATTCTATCTAAAATTTGAGTACTTTTCTGCAGTAGTTATGATAGACATACACTTGCAACCACTCTAGTTGATTGGCTGAGGCATCTGCTCACAATTCCAGCCTGATACGTTGTGAGGAGACAACATGATAAGATCATGTATAAATGTCAAAATATCTGCTGTGTCTACACTCTCAGACAGCATCATTGCTTAAACTCTTGCATCTGTCAGGAAGTTGAAAATTGAACTTATTTTTAATAATAATAAAAAAACCTGACTTCAGTATTTTAAGTTCTTTGTTATCAAGTAGAGATGTACAGCCACCAAAATATAATTTCCTTTATAGCACATACGAGTACTATTGTATTCCCAGTTTTTAATACATTGGCCTATAGTAATGCAGTTTATATGGGGTAGGTCACCAAACTGTAAAACATCCTTTATTTAGTACCACTTGTATTTTTGAGGCGGTTATATTTGTGTAGCAAGATCTCTCTTCAGAACAACACAATGTTTGTTTCTTATCAACTTTAATATTCTTGACTTTGTTTGAAAAGCATATAGAAAACCATACAGGGTTTTTTCAGAGTTTGTCCATCTTAAATGTTTTCATTATTGATAATTGAGCCTCATGGAAACTGTAGTTTGCGAAACATCTGCAAGCCATGGTTAGACCTTACTATCTAAAGCCATTATAAAGTCAGCAGTCAAGAGATTACGTGTGGCCAGTTTGCTAGT